>NC_051439.1:15514155-15574339 GCF_001649575.2 Kryptolebias marmoratus
CGCGGAGAGAGAGCCGAGCGCGCACGGAGAGAGCCGAGCGCGAGCAGTTTGTCAGAGTTGAGCGGTCTGTACTCTCAAATCAGTGTCACTGCGCGCTCAACCTGGTGGCACGCGCGCTCAACTTGGTGGCACAAAAGTAACCCCATATGGTTTTAGATGCTGCTGGTCCAGCTCAACAGGTCTGAGCTTTTTATAGCTCTCATATAGGTTTTGTTTCCTCAGAAAGGAAACCCAAGAACACCTTGAGCAGCAGGGGGCGACAGAGAGTCGATAAACCTCATGTCTGAGTGGTAGCATCATGCTTTGGGGCTGGTAGAGTAATCAGTAAGCAAGACTATCTCCAAAATCTTCAACTTCACCTCAAATCAGCAGCTAGATGGTTGAAACTTGGACACAGTTGGGTGTTTCGACGGGACTTTGAGCTTCTGGAATGGCCCGATAGACAAACAGACGCTACCGAAAACATAACCTCCTTGGTGGAGGTAATCAGACAAAAAAATGCACTTAATACTTTTCAAATGCCTTTATTAATCATTTTGTTTATTTGACAACAGTGTTTCAGGAAATTTATTTTGATTAGCAGTTTCTTCTGATTGGTAAAACAGTGATATATGTAATTTCCCCCCTGATCCCAATCTCAGATAAGAATGCCCAGAATCCCTCCAACGATTCCTCCAGTACCAGCTACACCAGCAGTGGCAGCTGTTGACAGACCAGCCATACCTGCAGGGAAACAACATAAAGAAGACAGACGAATTAGTACTGTCACACTAAGAGAACTTCTGTTATCCCTGTTTATGGGTCTGACCAAAGTATCCTGGGTAATCTTCAGAGATAGATCAGCTTTACCAATAATAATGATTCGGGCAATGATTAGAGGTTTTACCTGCAGACTGTAAAATGGCTACCAGACTTCCTGCTGCCACCCCTCCACCATTAGCAATAGCAGCAGTGGACATCATGCCCGCAGCGTAGGAGCCAGCTGCTATTCCAACTGAGGTGAAACCCACGGCCCCGAGCACAAAAGGAGCAGCGATCACTGCTCCTCCTGGCAAGATAAACAAGAATTACAACAGAAGGGACAGTTTTCAAACAGATTACTGGGACAAAATGAGCTCAACAAAAACTTCCTGTAGTGTGTTACCTGTTCCTAAAGCACCAACCGCAACACAAGTCACTGAAACCAAAGAGCTTAAATTAGTCCAACATCTAACTGGAGCTAATCAAAGACATATGGTTACCATAACTTTGAAGTCCAAATGTTATCAGGAGAGCAGATGTACTCACAGAGTCCCATGATTTGTTGTCAACTTGGAATAAATGTCTAAAGTTAAGACTGAGCATAAAAATCGATAGCAAGATTCCCGTCCAGTCCTCTGCGGATGCTTTGTGTCGTTCTGATGTTGACAAGCCTTTTTCTGAGAAGGGAAGGCTTGTATGCTGTGTCAACCCACTCCTGCACGTCACCATAAAAATAAAGAGGTAAACATGACTTATATCCCAGAGGAGAAGGAGGAGTTTGATCTCCAGTGGCCTGATGCAAATTAAACTGAAATGTCCTTAGGTTCGAATAACAAGGAGGTTGTTGCTAATCTCTCTTGTTGACAAGCAGATAATGGGATAATGTTCGAATATAGTTGTAGTATAAATCTGTCATATACTAAAACCCAAAGCAACAGTTCAGTTCAGATTTTACATGAATGTGTTCATCACACTTTAGGCTGAAAGCGTCATTTAAACACAAAATCAGTCGCTTGTTCTTAATTTGTGCTGCAACAAGTTGTTTTACCTAAATGTACTAGCAATTAAAATTATATATGAAACATTTATATATTCTATCTTTGTATGCTTTGTAATGCCAGTAATGTATCCTGGTTTTTCAAGTTCTTTTTTTTGTTGAGGCTGATTTAAGTCATGTGAAAGTCTGATAAGCTGTAGAGTGACGCATCACCCTACTGCTTGGCTTTTACATATTTTACATATTTACTTTTTAATTATTATAGGACCTTTATAAAGTTTAAATACAACATGATGAATTAGTCACTAGTGCTAAAATCTGGTGCATATTACATAGAACTGTTAAAGTAAAATATAATATTTAATGTTCGTTGTGCTCATTTAACCTTTAAGAAAGTGTCTATAAATTATCTGTCTTGACTTAGAGAGAAGTCGTCTGTTTCTCAGCTCAGCGCTGGTTTAGATTCTTTCTCAGGTGTTGTGTTTAGTTAAATGTAAACCTTTGAATAAACCAGCAGCTCGGACACAAAGGGGGAGTCCCAGCATGCTCTGCCTTGATCACCGGTGTAATAAACTTTTACTCCTAAGAAGAGTCCAAGTTTGAACCTGGATGAACTTTTTTTCCACAGCAAGAACTATTTCTGTCCTTTTTAATGTCAGAATTAGTTTATAATCAGGGTGTTAGATACTCAAAATGACCTCCAGCAGCTTTCACTGTCGTCTGTATTTGTTTTATTTCATATACAGAAAATAAAAGTAAATGAGTTAGAGACCCTTGTGTCCAAAGCTTTGCACCAAATAAATGTCGTTGAGTTGTTAGATGCGCAGTCAATGCGTTTTATTGTTTAGTTTTTAATGACAGGTATGTAACAATCAGTGACAAGCAAACCAACAACTCCATCCTTGGTTTTAGTTTATTTATTCAAACTATTCGTCTCAGAACACCAATTCTAGATATTAGATGACAGAATATGTGATTTGTTTGGGATCTTTCAGCCGAAGAAGCTCGCCAGCCACCCCACTGCTGCTCCTGCTCCGGCCACCGCTGCACCTGTGGCTCCTGACAAACCAGCTGCACCTGCAGCGAGACCAGGAAGTCAATTAAGAGCAATCACTTTGTATGAGGTGCTATTTTAAATCAGTCGTGTTGCAGGAATTTGACACGTGCAGGATTTCATGTTAATGCGCAACAGAAAAGGTCAGATAAAAACAAAAAAGAAAACAATCTAAAGCTGGGTGTTTACCTACTGACTGCAGAGTTGCCACCACACTTCCTGCTGCCACCCCTCCACCGTTAGCGATGGCAGCAGAGGACATCATGCTTGCAGCCCAGGAGCCAGCCGCTACCCCAGCTGAGGTGAAACCAGCAGCTGTCAGCGCTACAGGGGCTGCAACCAGGGCTCCTGCTGCAGAAAGGACCACAGCAGAGACAATTAAGATCATGGGGAGATGATGGAAAAACCAAACCCAGGTAATTTACTATGTGATGCCTGGTGCCTCACCTGCTCCGGCTGCAGCAGCTATAGCTGTAACTGAAAGATTAAAAAAAAAACTAAAACATCATCTATAAACTCATTAAACACATTTTATTTAAATTTTATGAATAAACTCTGTTAAATGACATCACATTTTAATAATCCATCACTCACCAGGGTCCATGTCTGTCCTCACAGCAACAAGACATGAAAGCAAGAATGAGGTTTGTCTTGATCACATTTAGGTTTTATTTCCACTGAAACTGAAATTTATCTGTTCAGTCACTTCACACGTGGGCGGAAATACCTGGGTTGGTTGTGGGGATCGGGACCCCCCTAAATTGTGAAAACCTGAGGTTGTACCCCCAATCAACCATTTGAGGAAACTATACTTTTAAGCAGTATAAAAAAAAAACGAAAGCATATCCTTCATTTATGTAGACAAAACAATGCATTTACCTCAGAAATGAGTGTTCAAGTCACACATCAATTTTTTTCTCTTCTCGTTTGACACATAATGAAGGAAAACGAGTCAAAACAGCTGCATAATCTGCATCAGTACCGTGTTACATTAGAAATGAAAACAAGAGGTGATGTTTACAAGTATTTGATGCTGCTGGTCCAGCTCAACAGCTCTGGGCTTTTAATAGCTCTCATGTAGGTTTCCTTTCCTCAGAAAGGAAACCCAGGAACACCTTGAGCAGCAGGGGGCGACAGAGAGTCGATAAACTCTATGTCTGGTAAATTGAGTGAAGACTAACAATACGAGCCACTGTTTATGATGAGCAATAACAATAATAAAAATGTTTGGAACATTTTATATTTGTCTATGCATTTATATATTCGCAAATAAAGAGGCACACAATTCAAATGCCTTTATTTATCGTTCTTCATTTGGCAGCAGTGAAAGTTTGACATGATTGGCAGCTTTTTCTGAATGATAAGTGCAGATTTGACCATCCTTATGTGTGTTTCCTTCATGGTTTTGGTCTCAGATGAACGTGGCCAAGGATCTAACCATTCCTCCAGCACGTTTCTTCAGAAATAAAGTCCATGTTTTGTGTTACACACGATCATACATTTCGTTATACAATATTTTCAGATACCCTTATGGTGGATCAACTCTCTTTACATTCCTGTAACTTGCACCTCCCACAGATGTCAGTCATGTACTATAAAATAACCCTCCAAGTCTCTACAGACAAAAACATACATTCCTGCTGCACACCAAACAGACCTCAAGTAAGTAGACAAGCAAATGCTGTTTTTTTGCACTTTCAGTTGTCTTTCCTGAGTTTACTTACCTTGACAAAGCCTCTCTAGGTGACTTAACTTATGTTACCATTTATTTGTCTAAGTTCAAAGTGTTTAATCTGGCATTTTTCTTCTGAAATAGCTGTAAACTGTCAGCACAGACTTTTAGGAATTTACTGGGTTTTCAATAATGTCTCCTTTCCTCTGCAGGAACACCTGACAAACCCCCATCATCTGTCACTGTGTAATTTCCACTAAAACAACACTGAACCAGCCATGGAGGAAATATGTGAGCACACACTTTATGTTACCCACGACACATTTTAGCTTTTTTGTAAATGTGTTTTAATTTCCTTTTTGTGTTTCATCAACAGGTAAGCTCATTGTTATAGGAGCAGGTAGGTCATTACACGACTCAGAACTCACAATATATATTTTAACTTTGTAAAAAAAAATGCTTTTACGTTGTAAGAAAGATTTAAAAAATCATCTGCTATGATTCTTGTGCAGGAGGTGCTGCTACTGTGGTTGTGACACCTGCTGTTCTGGCTTTAATGGGTTTCACGGCAACTGGAATAGCAGCAGGCTCCTTTGCTGCCTGGTTGATGTCATTTTTTGCTCAATATTATGGTGGAGGAATTATATCTGGAACTATAGTAGCAATCTTGCAGTCATTTGGTAAGCTTAACATTTTTAAACATCTTTAAAAATTTTAAAAATATGCAAACAGGTAAGGACTTGATCTGTGTGAGGAACAGGAAAACCTCACATCAGAATGAAAACTCTTAAGTTTTTACATTTGAGAGAGGATGATACCGCTCTCACTAAATAAACTTGAAAGTTGAAAGAGTAGATTATATAGTTTTCTCATCATTAAAAACTCACATTCTGAAATGTATTTTGTTTGTTACAGGTACTGGTCTTACATGGTGGGGCTCACTCCTTACGGCTGTTCCTGGAGGTGTATTGGGACATGCACTGTCAACCTTTTGTAACCAAACAATAGAAAATGTGGAATTTATTTTTAAAAATTAAGCTAAACTGTGGTTTAAACCTGCACATGTCATGGGTGTTGCTTTCAGGATGACCTGAACGTGATTTGTGCTTTTGTAAACAAGCCAAAATAAAACTGCATCTAAATGAAACTGTTGTTTATGCTTTTATTCTGTGGCGTGTTACTTATTAATATTTAAGTTCAAACACTTCTCTGGAGTCAGAAGTTACAGACATGAAGCAGTTTTCAAAACGAAAAACCTTTTAAAACTAATCACACTGGAACTGAATAAGAAACTGAGGAAGAACAAGCAGTTTTTAACACAAATAAAATGCTTGAACGTGAACTTTACCAGCTGACCGTAAGTTCAGGTTTCTCTGTAAAAAATAATTGACTCTATTAAAAGCATAAAGCTGGTATGACAGCACTGCTGACTAACCTGAAATATGACACAAAGCCTCACTTGTGAATTACCATCTGACACCACCCAGGAACAAAATGTAGGTTAAACTGCTTTGTTTTGATTTTTTGTTATTGTTTAGTTTTTAATGACAGGTATGTAACAATCAGTGACAAGCAAACCAAAAACTCCATCCTTGGTTTTAGTTTATTTATTCAAACTATTCGTCTCAGAACACCAATTCTAGATATTAGATGACAGAATATGTGATTTGTTTGGGATCTTTCAGCCGAAGAAGCTCGCCAGCCACCCCACTGCTGCTCCTGTGGCTCCTGACAAACCAGCTGCACCTGCAGCGAGACCAGGAAGTCAATTAAGAGCAATCACTTTGTATGAGGTGCTATTTTAAATCAGTCGTGTTGCAGGAATTTGACACTTGCAGGATTTCCTGTTAATGCGCAACAGAAAAGGTCAGATAAAAAACAATCTAAAGCTGGGTGTTTACCTACTGACTGCAGAGTTGCCACCACACTTCCTGCTGCCACCCCTCCACCGTTAGCGATGGCAGCAGAGGACATCATGCTTGCAGCCCAGGAGCCAGCCGCTACCCCAGCTGAGGTGAAACCAGCAGCTGTCAGCGCTACAGGGGCTGCAACCAGGGCTCCTGCTGCAGAAAGGACCACAGCAGAGACAATTAAGATCACAAAAAGATGATGGAAAAACCAAACCCAGGTAATTTACTGTGTGATGCCTGGTGCCTCACCTGCTCCGGCTGCAACATATGCAGCTGTAACTGAAAGATAAAAAAACAAAAAAACAACTAAAACATCATCTATAAACTCATCAAACACATTTTCTTTACATTTTATGAATAAACTCTGTTAAATGACATCCCATTTTAATAATCCATCACTCACCAGGGTCCATGTCTGTCCTCACAGCAACAAGAAATGAAAACAAGAGGTGATGCTCAGAAGTATTTGATGCTGCTGGTCCAGCTCAACAGGTCTGAGCTTTTTATAGCTCTCATGTAGGTTTCGTTTCCTCAGAAAGGAAACCCAGGAACACTTTGAGCAGCAGGGGGCGACAGAGAGTCGATAAACCCCATGTTTGCTGATTGGAGCGAAGAGAAACAAAAACAGTCACTGTTTGTTCATTATCTTTACCTGCTTCTCCTTTCCGGGTCACAGGGAGCTGGTGTCTTTCTCCAGCCATCACAATGTGGGAGGCGGGGGACACAAGTCCATCACAGAGACACATGGACACAAACAAGACATACAACCATTTAGGGACACGTTTGAGACTTGGATTTGTATATTTGCCAATAAAAAGGCAGTCCAAATGCCTTTATTCATCACTCTTCATCTGCCAACACATGTTATCATTTCATTTTTGTGTTAACACATAAAGCTGTTATTACCACTGCAGAGGCTCTTTGTAATTAGGTGAAACAAATACTGAAAAAAAAAAAAGAATGGTCTCAGCTACGTTTTTACGCTGTTTGTTTGTTGTTGCAGCTGGAGGTCTGGGTTTTTTGTGTGAATTTATTTTAAATAAAACATTATTGGTCTTTTTTTTGTCAGATTCAGTTTTAGATACTCGCTGCGACACATTTATGTATATGCTTTCCACGATCAACGGAAATCGCACACTTGATTTAAGCTCAGCAAGTTTATTTTCCATCACCACAACATTTCTTAAACAGACGTCTTAGTCAGTGGTTCTGTGTAAATTAAATATAATTCACAGTGAACATTTACATATATAAAGACACTTCTACTGCTTAAGCCCAAATTAAAAATAATGCTGACTAAAGAACTTTTCACAGTCATTTGTTACTATTATTAGTACAACATTGCCCTCTGTTGCCCAAAATTATTGTGTATCCTGTGCCCGTTGGTTCAATGTCTTTGGCTTTTTCCACAGTATGTTAAATGAGTTTAGTGCACAGACAAAGCAGAGATGTAAAATAAGTGAAAACATTCTTTTTTTAAATTTCTTATTATTGTAGCATCAGTTCAACAGCAGAATTACATCAGTCATGTTTTAATAAAAACAAAACAAACATCCATGCTGAGAAAATTAAAGTGAATGATAATAGCAGCAGTGAACTAATTCTGGTTATTCTTCTTTTTTATCTTCTTCTACTTTTTCCTCATTCTCCTCCTTTGTTCTGTGCACTTTGCTTGCCATCCATCCGACCCCGGCTCTAACCCTGCTTCGAATGCTGACCACAGCAGCAGTGGCGATCGCTGACAGAACAGCGAGGCCTGCAAAAATAAAAAAAGCCCAATGTCAACAGGTTTGATCACGTTATCAAGCAACAGAGAAGCTCTGAGGGCTGGAATACGAAGCAGCTTTGAGAAATCTGAAACTGAAGTTGGAGGATAACCTGATAGTGCTATCAATGGTGGTATCAGGTCATTTAGAGCGGTAAATCCACAACCACATAAAAATACCTGCAAACTGCAGCAGAGCCACGGCACCTGCCACCACGCCTCCTCCGTTACCCATGGCAGCAGCAGAGATGATGGCGGCAGTATAGGAACCAGCTGTTATTCCAGAGGTGACACCTGCAACCCCCAGGACTACAGGGACGATCAGCACCACCCCCACTCCTCCTACGGCTTCAAGACAGGAAACCCATGACATTAAGTTTTATCAGACAAAAGCTTCTCGTTGGTTTTGTAGCTGTTTAACCGAGCTTCCCGTACGACACCAAACCAAGAAAAGAGAGCGGAACACAAGCTAGAAAGAGAAAGTAGTAAAACTCCAGTAAAAGCAGCAGCAGAAGGTTAACCAAAAGCTAAAAGTAGCAACAGGCTAGCTAGAAGCTAACTAGGCTTTCTTCTAATCTTTTAAAGTGGCCCTGATTGATACTTCAAGCTTTCTGAAGGTTTTCCGTCTCCTTTGGACTTTTGCTATTGAGTATTTTTTCTGAAAGTCTTTTATTAAAGAAGAAGAAGAGATAGGTAACTGAAATCTTACCCATTCCTCCCATGATGACGACAGCTTTTCCTGGGAAACAAGGAAACCGACACTATAAAAGCTTCATCTGTAGCTGCTAAACGAACCTGATATCGCTGGACTCTGAGGATATTATGAACTCAGACCCACTCATCCAGCCCTCCTCCTCCTCCCTGAATAACATAAAGTTTGAGATGCAGGTTGCAACCTGAAAATCTAATTTCTTCCTGGTAATTGTGTTTAATCTCCCAGGAATCAGGATGACTTCATTAATGTTTTATTTCACTTTATAAAAAGACTATAAAAATCAGACAAGTCAAACGCTTCATTTTAGAGCCGTGGTTGGAAAAAAAAGAGAATTTTTCTGAAGCAAACCTACTGGAATGAGTCTTTTTTTATTGTAATTTTGTTTAACCTTTGTTTCTGCATTTGAAAAGATAAACCTAATGAATATTTCTGATATGCTTCAACAACAGGCAGCACAATAATTTAAGAAAACACACACTGATTGATAAACTAATTAATTTACACATTCACATTACTTTTCTTTTTTCCATCAGCAACGTCCCTAAATGTAGAAAACACCCTTTATCTCTGTGGGTAGCAGGCTAAAGCTCAACCAATATTTTCACAATAATACAGACAAAATGAGTCAAACAGACATATATTGTTGTCTACTCACCAAGAGCCATGATTTGTTCTGGTTCGATGTTTCCTTTAGAGACAGTTCTGCTGCTGCAGATCAGTGACTTTCTTTGAGAAGAAAACCCAACTTACTGTTGCTACATTTAACGTATGAATAAGGCCTGCGTGTCGCGACATGTACCTCAGAAGAGGGTTTTTTTTTCTTTTGATAAAGGGAAAGATAAAGTTCTAAGTTCCCAGAGGCCTTGGCATAAACACATTTCTGAAAGTTAAAAAAAAAACAAAAGAAAAACACTTTCTGATATAGTTTCTTCTCCAGTTATATTTATGAAATCAATCGCTTTCTTCTTTAAAAGAACATTTGCTGACTGACTGTTTAAATGTTTAATTTTAAAGTCATTTCTGAATGTGTTTACACTCATTGTAATCAGAAACTGAAGGTGTTTCCCTTTTTATGAGTCTCTTAAATCCAGTTCCTGGTACCTTGTAATGTAATAAAAACAGCGTCACATTTTTAAAAAAATTTTTTATGGGGATAATGCAGATATTTTGTGGATTTTGTGTGTTTTGATTTACAAAAACTAGAATGATCAAGGAGTGTTTTAATATTTTTTATTAGCTTTTGCAGGTCTCTTATTCTCTAGTTTGTTTTCATGTGTTCCTGTATCTGAAAACACTTTTGAGCAACAAAGTCTGGTTTAAAATACTTGAAAATCGAATTCATGAACAACAAAATCAAAAAAACAAAGTTTTTTTTTTTAAATTTATACTAATACACACAGGAGTGGAAAAACACATTTCTTTTCAGCCAAATTACCAAAAACATTAAATAAAAAAAAAAATTAAAAATGACACTTGCAGGCCAATTATTTGTCATTTTTTTGATAATTGGCACTTATTTTTATTTGACAAATAACTCACGGGGGCAGTAGACATCCAGTTATTGGTCAGTTATTTTATGTCTTTTATTATATAAATGCTGCATTGTAGCATCAATCAACCAGCAGTGTGATAACAGTTTTGCTCTTTAAATAACCGGCCAATTAAAAAAATGTAACAGTCATCCTGTAATGCCGAGGTGATAAATGTGCTAATGTGAGAGCAGCGATGTGTGCTGGGGTTTATAGTGAATCACTAAAAGTTAAATTTACACATATCTTTAAAAAAAATGACTTAAGGTATGTATGCCTGATATGTTCTGCAAATAACCCATTTTTTTAATGACAGAAAAATCTGAGTGTTGTTATTTTATCAGCTTATTCGAGGTGAGGTGCACATATAAAAACACAGAATGAGATTTGGCTTTCAGTTTCAGCTAATTCCCCTTAAGAAAAGATCACCCCATTAATAGACATTAATAACGAAAGCTCTGGATCACCTGCAGGTAAAGTCGAGGTGGATCACTTCATTTGAAGAGAGCGAGTTGTTTTCCGCCCCACAATTTTAAACAAACCTTATCACATCACGTTTTGATTAAAGTCTAGATGTTTTTAAAGCTCAGATGCAGAATCTCCCTTTTTAGCAGTTTAGAGCAAAACCTGCAAATCAACAGATGATGCTGTGCAGACTTTAATTATTTTTTACTTTATGTTTTGGATCCTGCTGTCTGTCTCTAATAACTGCACGGTTATCGCAGTTCATATACGATACAAGTGCCAGTGCGCCTATCCCCAACAAGACATATTTCTCCACCTCCTCCCTTCTTTTTCTCTCGTTTCTTTCCTGGATTACGCCAACCAACCATCCAGCAGCAGCTCCAACGCTGACCAAAGCAGCAGCTGTGGTTGCTACTGGACCACATCCGTTTAAGTAAATGTACAATGTCATCGACGCCAGTGCGACTGTCATCCAGAAACATTTTCTCTCCTCCTCCTCCTTTCTTTTTCTTTCCTCTTCTTCCTGGAAGACACTTGCCAGCCATCCAAATCCAGCTCCAAAGATGCCTCCAATGCCGGCCAAAGCAGCATTGGCGGTCGCTGACAGACCAGCAGCACCTGCAAAAAAAACAAACAAAAAAAACCAACACCAACAGGTTTGATCAAGTTCAAAGGTGACAGAGAAGCTCTGAATACTGCAAACCAATAAGACTGTTCAAAACCCAATCAGATTAAAGTACCTGCAGATTGCAGAAGGGCCACCAGACTTCCTGCAGCCACTCCTCCTCCGTTCGCCACGGCAGCAGCAGACATCATGCTCGCGGCGAAGGAGCCGGCTGCGATGCCAGTCGAGGTGAAACCGATTGCCCCCAGCACTAAAGGAGCAGCCATCACTGCCCCCACTCCTCCCACGGCTTATGGACAAGAAATATTTGATGTTACAGGTTTCTTTACAACTGCTTAGGCACAATTTTAAAAACAGAGCCCCTTTTTTTCCAATAAGCAGATTTTTACCTCCACCAAGGAGGTCATGTTTTCAGTAATGCCTGCCTGCCTGCCTGCCTGCCTGCCTGCCTGCCTGCCTGCCTGCCTGCCTGCCTGCCTGTCTGCCTGCCTGCCTGCCTGCCTGTCTGTCTGTCTGTCTGTCTGTCTGTCTGTCTGCCTGCCTGCCTGTCTCATTGTCACAGTTTTTCACAGGTAACCCCTTTGTGAAAAACTCTGCTCCTACGTGTTACCTTTTTGTTCCCTCCGCCAAGGAGGTTCTGTTTCTGGTTGTGTCCGTTGGTTTGTCTGTCTGTCTGTTAGCAAAGATCAGGTAAAAATTTGGATGAAATGTTGGGGTTGTCATAAAAAACAATGGATTCAATTTTGGTGCTGATCCAGATTATTTTTTAAATCACGCTGTGGCCTCAGCTCTGAGCACTTCTAGTTTGTAAAAAGTATACACTGATTTATACAAACTGCATTATGTCATCATATCAAACACACATTGTTCATATTATCAATTTATTTCTTACCATATATATACTCAGGTCATTCAGAACAGAATGTATTCAAGTTTTCTTCCTACTCTAAGTACAGCAAACATTTGTGTAGATAAATACTGTAAAAAATGACTATAGCCGACACAGTTAGAGTAACAGGCATCATCTCTTTGCCAGCTGGATCTGGCCATGAAATTGAATCTACATGACATATTTATTTGCAAAAGTAACATGGGAAGAACATCCTTGTGTACCGAATCCACTCCTGCTCAGTTCCTTATAGTACCTAATTGGTGTTTTTTTTTGTTTTTATTGAACCCATATGTGTTTGCACACCTGGCAGATGTGTTTAACCAGTCGGCTCATAGGTGTGGTCATTTAAAATGCCAAACAAGTGAGATCATGGTTCGCTTGAGTCTAAAGCAGATAAATATGCAAATCTAAGCTGGTGTTTTGCTACTTGAGTGTAAAGTTTTGCTCTAACTGTGGGTAAAAACAACAGTTATATTAGCATTTTCAGCACAGATTACCTTGAAAACCCCTAATTGCTCCTGTGTATGAAAACTGATGAGCTTTTTTAACCATAAACTTCAATATTACTAATTGTCACCTGAAATCATTGATGGTTTTGACTTTGTCTTCGATATCTGCCATGTTCTGTCATGTTGACCTCGTTTTTTAAAACTCAAACCATGTTTTTTCTTTATATTAAGTTTGTTTTTCCAAACAATTTTGCTCAACTTACGACTCAAAATCAAGAGAGCAGAGGAGTGAAAGGAAGAGAAAAAGAATAGGAAGTACCTGCTCCTCCAGAGATGGTAAGAGTTCTTCCTGAAAAAACAAAACAACACAAACAGCTGATAAACACAGCAGGATTTATATCTAAGCAGCATAAATCTCACTCCATCACAATAATATTAAATGATGGAAACACTGTTATTATAAGCACAAGAACAGGTCTAAAAAGTCTCTAGATTCACTGAGAAGCATCATAATGAAAAAAGCTTAAACAGCAGATAATGATGTATCCTAAAGCAGAAACTGATTATACTGAAGTTCGTTTTTATTAGTTTTTAAAAAAATAAGAAAATGAACACCTTTCCCCCCCACATCTGAGAGAAAAAAGTTTCAGTCATGCCTCAATAACAACTGTCTACAGTTCATAAACAAATATAACTTCTACTCTTGCCTTTCACTTAATCAAAAACATGACGGATGGGAACTCCTAGAAGGGTAAATACAGTAAATAAATACAAATTCAGCTGGTCGAATCTGTTATAACATACCAAAAAACATAACTTTCTCTGATCCCAGACGAATATTGACAAGCGCTTCTGCAGACCTGTGCGTTGTTGTTCAGTGGTCACGTGGTAGGGTTCGCGCATGCGCAGCTCGCTGGCCCGCTGATGGAGAGAGCTAGCCTGTCGCAGCCGTCGGTTCGTAGCGCAGCGGAGCTGACAAACCGGCCCTGTTCGCCGCGGATAAAACCGGACGGCGGTTATATTTCAGCTGCGCGTCGCAGTCTGATAAGAGGAGCCTGATGTCGGTGGCCAACTCCAAGCACACCGTCCTGAACCCGGTAAGAACGGGTTTATTTGCCTCCTCTCCCGGCAGAAACTGAGCTCGGGCAGTCGCCGTGCTTTCATTAGGTTGTTTATATTCTCTCTGCACTGTGAGCTGCAGCTTTCAGAGCCGGCTGAGGATTATTTTTAGCTTTAATAATTTTATCCCCCTCCTTATCAGGCGACCCCCTACACAGGACCCATACCAGGAGGCCTCCACCCGGGGGAGATCATCATCCTGCAGGGCACTGTGCCCCCGGATGCTGACAGGTGAGACTTTAAAGAATGACACATTTAATTTAATGTTTATTTAAAAGACTCTGCAGCAGGGACGTCAAACTGTAGCTCTCTGGGGCCCTACATGTTGGTACTTGTTCCAACACACCTGGTTCAGTTACCTCCCACGTGCTGCTGAAGCCTGTTAATCAGCCCTTAATTTAATCCAGGTGTGCTGAAAGCAGGGACACAAGCAGAGTTAGTTCATGGTAGATATTTTGGCTGGAAGGAAGCACCAGGTGTGTTAACGAGTCAAAATGTCTGCTCTGAAATGGGCCGGTCAATTTAAAAACATTTACAGGAAGAATAGGGAATATTTGAAGGTCACCTTCTATTAAAAATGAAGCCGTTTTGAAAATAATCTGGACAGCCTGTTGATTTATTTGTCTCTCAGAAAAGCCAGGATGGACTTTCAGAGAAGAAAACAATCAAACAGTGTCTCTGTAAAAACAAATTTATTTTGTTTTAGGTGTATTTTTTTTATATGAATAGCTTTTTTTTTTGCCTGTGTTCATGTTAGCAAAATACCTCTTGAGCCAGTACAGATTTGAATGAAACTGTCAACCTTTTCTCTCTTCTGTGCAACATTTCTTTAAGTGAACTTGGATGTCTCGTCATGTCATGTTTTTAATATATAAACATGATTTTGTTGACATGAATTCAAGTGCAGTTTTTATTTATTTATTCATTTTTTCCCCCAGAGTTGAGAAATACAAAATGGTCAGACATAAAAATAATTAAAGGCCTAGCACACAATGCATATCGCCCGCCTCCTTTCATGGCAGTTTATCTTTAGATGAGAAAAAAACACTAGACGTCTAATATTACACAGTCTGTGATTTTTGGGAGATCTTGCCTTATGTCTTAAGAATAACTCTCAGCTACTGCCAAACCAAATTTTACCTCAGTAACTGTAAAATTCACTGAGGCGTCGCCGTCGTTGTGTACGTTATGATCGATTAGCCGTGGCAGCCATCTTGAATTGATTTGACTCCAAAAGGTAAACACACAGCCAGTGATCATAATCTGAGTTTCACTGAAATCCGTCCAGTGGTTCACGAGATATTTTGCTAACAGACAAGTAGGGTTAATGCCAAAGTTTTCAGCAAAGACGCTGCACAAATCTGATGTTCTCAAAGTATGTGTTGGGGACTATGTTCGGCTACTACCACACCAAATTTTAGCTCAGTATCTGTAAAATTGGTTGAATTGTAGCCATGTTTATGTTTTCTGAGGTCAGTTGGCTGTGGCGGCCATCTTGAATTGGATTGACTCCAAAAGTTGGGCTCAGTCCCAATACTCGCACTCCAGCCTACGCCCCTCTATGAAGTGTGTACTCAGTGGAAGTGCACAGAAGGGTTCATGTGCAGCAGGTTACAAGCATGCAGACATTGGAGAATTGGGACAGTACGGGTTACATCATTGACTTGCGCCTCTGCGTCATAACTGCGACAACAAACATGGCAGACCGGTCGCTGTTTTGGTATTTTAAGAAGGTGCCAGTACGATTTTCAAAGTACAGTATAGTTATTTTAGCTTTCCAAAGTCATTGCAGGAGATACTTGGCTGTTCAAATGTGTTTTGTTATGACTCGTTTAATGCGGAGCAAAGTTTGATACAGCAGAGTGAAACAAGAATTATTTCCATACTTTACATTTAAAAACTACTTTTTTTGTGACCGATGCAGCTTGCTCTAGGCCTGTCGCGATAAACAATAAATCAATTAATCGCATGATAAATTAAAATGAGGTCGATAATTTTCATTTATCTGCGTTATCGTTTCTTCGTGTCTCTCTCTCTACTGAAGCCACTGGAGGACAAAAAGGCTCCGGTTCTCTTCACTGACCTCTACCTTTCTCTTAGCGTCAGGGGGCGTGGCTTATAGCGTGAGGTAGAGGTACAAGCCGAGGCTCATCGTCTTGTACCTCTGCAGCGTTAGCCCCTGTGAGGAGTTGGCAAGCTAAAGAAACGCTGTTTGATATTGGGGGGAAAAACGAGATGAAATTGGTTTAAAGCTGGAAGTAACTTCAGATTCAAACCAAATGACTGAGGAGAACCGCTGAAGCTCTGAGAGCTGGTATGTTCTTTTGTTGCCGTGTGCTTTTGTTAGTTTGCACTTTTTGTTTATAAAACTGTCAGTTTTGTCCGATTTCTCTATATAAAACTACTGATTATTATTTTTTGAAGGGTAGTTTAGTTTACAGACTTAATAATCCGTACTGTTTTGGTTGAATGTAGGTTTTATTTCCATAATTTTTTTAGTTTTTATTAAAGTACATTCTGCATTAGTGCATTCTTTGTTAACGGAGGCTGAGAGTCCATATTATTTTTGTTTTTGTTTATTTTGTGTTCCAGTGTTAAGTGTTCTTTTGAAAGTAAAGTTTATTAATCTTTCAGAGGATGTACTTGCACTATTGTTATTATTATTACTTTAGTTTAAAACGGACTCCTAACGATATTATCATTTATCTCAATAATTTCTGAGATAATTAATCGTTTAGCAAAATTTGTTATCGTGACAGACGCAGCTTGCTCTGTCACCACTGCCATATTTCCATCTTTTAATTCAAAACCCTTTCATTATCAATAAAGATAATAATAATAAAAAAAATTCAAAATGTCACATGCAGCAATGAATTGTGGGTAAATACTTCATCCAATGACTTATATATTATAGACATGACACGCCGCTTTAAATGCTCGGGCTGAGGTGCGGCGAAAGCAGCGCCATCTTGGTGAAGTATTCTTGAAGGCCCAGGGCTATGTAAACAGTGCTGAGGGCTAACAAAATCATTTCTTTTTACTGGGTAAGATGAGCCCAATTGTGCATGTACTTTATCATACAATGTCACAAATACTCAGTTATTTTTATTATAATAATAAAAACCATAAATTTAACCGAAACGTAAATTCAGAACTATTTATTTACAATCACAACAACAGTAGTCAAATCAGCAATGGTATAAGCAAAGCACAGAACAAATGACATAAACCATAATTTTTCATACAGACTATACACTAGAAAGAAAAAAAATTAGATAAATGATAAAAAAAAAAAACAATTTTATTAAAAAGGACAAGTCACAAGCTTTTCAGAAATAAAAGCAAGTACAGATATCAGGCAAATGCATTAGTGTATTTTAAATTTAGAATTGCCTGATTGTATTACATTCTCAGAAAGCAGTTACTGGCCTTTAAAAATTATAACCTTGGTCAGTTTTTGTCGTACAGACTCTCACTACGCACTCAAACCCTTCAGCATGAACGAGTATTTGAAGAACACCAGGGTGCCAGTGCGAGTATTGGGACCGGACCTTAATCAGCTGTAGATGTTCGTCCAGTGATTACTTTCTGAGAGTTTCATTAAAATCTGAATGCTGGCTCATGAGATATTTTGCTAACAGCACAGACAAACAAACACACAGGCCAGAATAGTGTAGGTTTGTATTTGGCAGCAAGTGGCGACAAAAGAAATGTGTTACATGAAGTAAATCAAGTCAAACCAGAGTTTAAAATAATAAACAACTTAAAGTCAAGTTAAAGAAGTTTTACTTCATGCCTGTCGGGGTTCCAGTTCTCCCACAAACCTTCAGTGCTGTGACCCGTCCTCCCTGCAGGTTTCAGGTGGACCTGTCGAGCGGCTGCAGCACCAAACCTCGCTCGGACGTGGCGCTCCGCTTCAGCCCCCGCTTCAGCGCGCCCCCCTGCGTGGTCTGCAGCTCTCTGCAGCAGGAGAGCTGGGCCACAGAGGAGACGTTCCACCAGCTGCCCTACAAACGAGGCGCCCCCTTCGAGACCATCATCATGGTGCACAAAGACGGCTTTAAGGTAAGCCAGCCCACCCTCAGCGGCACAGTTTACCGCACCGCTCGGTACAAACATTCCTGCCCTTCACCTGTAGGTGGCAGTAAATGGAACCCACCTGCTGGACTACAAACACAGGATTCCTCTGAACAGGGTCGACACGTTTTCCATTTCTGGGAACGTCCGAGTCCACGCTGTTGGCTACATCCCAAACTCAGTAAGTCAGTTCCCATTTCTTTATTTTAATAAAACTCTCAGAATGTAATCATCAGATGAACAGGACCTTCTTGGAGCTAACCCATTTCAATAATAATAATAATTCTGTTAGTTTTACAGATATTGACCTCAGCTACTACCACAACACAGTTCAGGTCAATATCTGTAAAACTAACTGAATTATTATTATTATCTTACATGAAAGCTTTGTTTAAAACTTGAACATGTTAGGAAACAGCCATTCCTTCAAGAACTGTGAGTTTTGTTGCTTTTACAGATTTTCTTTCATCTCCAATAACTTGTAAATCTTTTTTTCTTCCTCCCTTTAGGCAATATATTCTGAATCGGGGGACTTGGTGAGTTTCCTTTTATATTAGATTTATGAAACGGCTTTTCTCAGGATGTTCCTGGTGTCTTGTGATGCCATAAAAACTTAGTGAATATTTATGGTCTGCTCTGCTGATGTAACAGATGACTGAGTGAGGAATAGTGACAGTCATGTTGTCATTTCAGAGTGTCCCTTACAAAGGCAGCATACTGAAAGGCCTGAGCCCAGGACAGCACATCACAATAAAAGGGCAGGTCAGCATGTACCCTCACAGGTAAAGAGCAAATAAAATCACCTTACATGTGGGTGCTGATGCCTCCCAGGAAGATCTGGTGGCTCTTTTTAAGCACAGAGGCATTTAAGGGTCACTTAAAATCAGTGATGTTGTTGTGGTGGAGGTGCTTTCAGATGGATAAAAGAAAAATTTAATATGAAAATGATGTGAACTAAATGCTGTGCTGTAGTCACCAGATCTGCCTGTTTGTACATCATTCATTTAGTTTTTACTTTCTGTCATTATCCAAATACCACATCTTTAACAATGAGGAAGAATCCAAACCTGAAGCTGCTTTGGTTAGGTTTTATTGATTTAATTTTACACATTTTGTCACGTTTGCTTTCATAGTTTTTGTGCAGACTGCTAATATATGTTTCTGATGCACATGGGAAAGGACTGCACACACAGTTCTGGTGCTCAGGTAATACTTCATGTAATACTTCAGGTAATACCAGGAAAGTGACTTTTTGTTACAAACGAGAACATCCAGTGCAGCTCAGCGTCTGTTTTCAGTATGAAGCGTGAAATAGATTTAACTGAGCTCTGTTGATTGAAATACAGTTCTATATTTGACCTAATCTTCAGTGAGGTATTAGTCGACATTAGCAGGAATATTTGGTGTTTTCAGGAGTTTGGATGTAAAGAGAGAGAGACGGATTAAATGAGTGGCCAATCTGAAAACCTCTGCAGTCGGTCGTGTCTGTGCAGAAGTCTTCAATGAAGATGCAGCAGCAGCTGCTACAACCAGCTCACTGTAGCACAGTTTCTATATCTTTTTTTTTTTAAGTGAGAATGCTCTCCTGTGTACAAGTTTGGTTACTCCGGGTACTCCAGTTTCCTCCCACAGACCAAAAACGTGCATGTTAGGTTAACTGGCAACTCTAAATAGTCCCTAAGTGTGAGTGAGAGTGTGGATGGTTGTTTGTCTGTGTGTCCCTGTGATGGACTTGTGACCTGTCCAGAGTGTAAAGAAAACAGATGTTCTTCTAAGAGATGATCTTTAAGTTGAGCAATTGTTTTATTTTGTTAAAAGAGAAATATGTATTGACCCAAAATAAAATGTTGTGTATCGGCCATCAGCTGCTCTGAGTATCAGTTGTAGAGAAGCTCTTATCTGCAGTATATTCTTCTGAATCCATTCTCTATAGTAGTCTCATTTAAGGCTTTTTGGCACTCAGCAGGTACTTTCCTTTGTGCTAAAGAAACCTATTTTTAAGTATTTTTATTACAGTTTCATTAAGAGCTCTGAAGAATACAGTCCCAGAAATGTTGTTTTTAAAATCTCCTTTTAATCTGTTTGTTCCAGTTTTACTGTAAACCTCTGCAACAGTAAGACGCAGAACATCGCTCTGCAGCTGAACCCTCGAATGAAGTCCAGCGTGTTCATCAGGAACTCGTACCTGGATGAATCCTGGGGTCAAGAGGAGCGGGAACAACCATTATTTCCCTTTTCATCAGGGGAATACTTTGAGGTAAGAAAAACAACAACTTGTATAAGAATTACATTTTTTATTGTTCCATGTGTGCGTGTTTGTGTTCTGGATTATTGGTTCAGCCCTTTTTCTTCTCCTCAGATTCTCCTCCTCTGTCAGCCCCACCAGTTCAAGCTGGCGGTGAACGGATCCCACCTGTTTGACTTCAGGCATCGGGTGCAGGACCTGAGCAGCATCGACCAGCTGGAGATCATGGGAGACCTGGAGCTCATCGATGTGAAACTGTGGTGACTCTTGAGCTTCCAGGAAAACGCTCCTACCCAAGCTAACGGGCTAAATTAGCTTCCCCCAGAGTGAGCCGGGTGCTGGACGTCAGCTTTAAGTTTCAGGTCAGGTTACTACTGCGCTGCGTTTTAAGCTAATCTAGCACCGTCAGCAGCTGAAGCTGAAGGACTTGGATGATGTGGTTAGTTTTTGGGCAGATGCATGATGGAAAACATCCAACTGTGAGCCTCCATGACTGTTTACACCTACGAGTTTGGTGTCTCTGGGTTATTTATGATAGCGTCTTCAGTGCATCTCTGCTGTGTTACAGCTTCAGTAAATAAAACAGAACATACAGGGCTGTGTAAAAGTCTTGAGCCATCCCCTCATTTCTTTATATTTTTGCTTCCAAGAAGTTAAGACTTTAATGCAATCCTTTAAAGTGATCAACATTTCTTCAGGCTTCCTGAAGGTCTTTCAAAGCTTTAGCTGCTTTTTTTTAGAACTCGTTTTCAGTAAATTTTTCAGCCTCTTAACTCTGTTCTGTGACTCATACAGGCATTAAAAAGCCTCTAAACCCAACAGATGGACCACTGGTGTGGTCTTTAGGCACTCTGGCTGCTCCCAGCAACCTTTGACAAAGAACCAATTCGTTCTCACTTCTGTAGATAAATCTATGAAAACCGCCAAAGAGTTTGACACAAAACAGTACTTTTAGCACAAAGTGAAGACGCAACCAACAGAGACTTTAAAAAACAAATTAAAAAGACCTTAGAAAATCTGGAGAACTATCTGTCAAGATCACTTAAAAAGATTACAGGAAAGTCTGGCTTCTTAAACACAAAGAAATGAGGTCGGCTTAAAACATTTGCACAATATTGTACAGGTATTCACTTATATGTAAATTATAAGGAAGTCAGTACTGAAGTCGTTTGTTGGATGAAATTTTTTGTACCATTATTACATGATTATACTTTACAAAAACCTAAATTTACTTTTGACTTGTTTTTAATCAGTTAGTCATCAAGATTGTATTATTTTTTAATACAAGCACATCATGTATAGTTCAGGAGAAATTTCATATTGTGTTCTCTATGAAACTTGTAGACGTTCTACATGTAAAATCATTTCACAGCTCATTGGTTTCTCCAGAGAGGCAGAGATCTGTACGTTCACAAACAAAAAGATGACTCTGTAATAATTACTGCAGAGAAAATATCCCGTATGTATCATCAATATTGAATAACAAATAAATGTTATTGATAAATTTTGTATCCACTGGAAAATGTTTTCAACTAACCTAACTTTTTGCTTCTACTTCAGGAGTTTGGTAAACATTTTTACGTCGGATTTGATCTTCAAGTTCAGGAAAATTGTTTCACCTTCCAGCTTGAATCCCTTTTAAGGTAGATATTCACAGACCCACTGAAGCAACAAATGGCTGCAGTACATTTGCTCAACCACAAGATGGCAGACAAGTAATTATCCAGGTATTTTCACCAACCTCAGGCACCTACACATGAGAGAACTAGAAACTCTGCTTCTTTTTAGCACATTTCTCTTCAAAGCTTCAGGGCTTTCCAGGATTTCTGTTAGGATGAAAAGGACAGTGTTGTGTTTGTGCATCCATAAATCTTTATCACCATTTATCAGGCAGGCTTGTTGTTACCGCAGGCAAGTGGTCACAAGATGAAGTTTAAAGGAAACGTTATCGTCTCATGACTCCCCAAATCAAACATTCCTGCAGTAGAAATGCACTGGAATTTGAGAAAAAGTTGGCGTTTTATTAATATCCACAGGAAATATAATTTGTAGGAGTTGTAACAACCATGGTACCGTACAACAGTCTTTGATTTTCTTTACATAGAAAAGCAGAGTGATATGTGAGATTAAAGACATGAACCATTGCACTGCAGAGAATGTCCCAAAGAAAAAGGCAAGAGACACGGTTCAATCAGCAACAGGCAAGTAGGTTTAAATCTGTTTAATCAAAAAAAAAAAAAATCTGTCAAACCTGTTCATAACAAAAATGCAGCCTCCTGACCTGAAGTGTTAAAACAGTTTTTCTTTCTCGCTTGAAATGGCTTACAGACATGGAGACCTCTCGAAAAGCAAACTCCCCATTGCAGTTTCCCAGAGCCGAAGAGTTTGATCTTTCCTTGAAGTTAAAAAGAAAGCGTCGCTGAGTTGTCATACAAATACCATGAGAACTGTCTCCCGCAGTTGCAGCGAACAAGTTTGGCAACATAAAGGCTGAGAACAACTTGTTTTATTTGAATTGAGTTCATTTCCACTTCAATGTTTTGCAGCTGTGATTCAAGGGGGAGTCAGCTGATAGAAGAGCAGCACAGGAGAGGTTTGTAAGTCTTCAGAATGAGTTTTGGTGGGATAAAAGTGTCTAAATCCCACTGTCAGACAGAGCTGAGCTTCACCAATCCTCTGACTGAGTCTTCGTGTAGCGAGTCTTGGCTGGCTGGGTTGTAGAAACTGGCCTGCACGGTGTGGCTGTGGCCCAGGGGGCTGCTGCAGGGGAGCATACCTGGCGGCGAGGGCACTTCCTCTGGGGTCAGATAGTGATGGTGAGCCATCTGCTCCTGGAGGGGGTGGCTGTGGTTGAGTGTGTGTCCGTGGATTGGCAGCATGTCCGTGACCTCATGGCAGCTCAGGCTGGGGGTGGACGTCGGTGGGGTGGGCTGGCCAAGTGGGAGCGAAGTGCAGGGGCCGCCCAGGGTGAGGGAGGCTCGGCTGGGCAGAGTCGTTCCGTTTTCAGGCGAGGCGGTTAGGATGACGGGCTCGCTGCTCTGCTGCTGGAGGAGGGGTGTGGCAGCGGCCTGCAAAACGAATTTGGTGCTCTGAATGCACTGGTCTTGGTCACACTGAGAGAAAACAGCAAAAGGCAGGATGGAGAGAACAGCATGGGAGGTGATGTGAAAAGCAAAGAGAAATGAGGTGCCAGAGGGGATGGAAGGAAATTAAAAAAAAGGCAGCATTGAAAGTTAGAGGACAAGAAATAATGCAGAACAAGTGAAGATAACAGAGGAGGGGCAGGTGATTGGATCAGAGGGAGAAAAAGAGAAAGAGATGTTAGTACTCTTGTTAGAAACACAAACAGAAGCCACACCAGCTTGTGTATTCGCTGCAGTAAAGACTGGGCTGAAGTCAACAGAGCTGAAAACACAAAGCTATTAAGTCGCTGCTTCATGGCCTATTGATCTCGATTGCATTGGTTAAGAATGGAAATGGTTTGTCTAAAACTGGAGCAGGGTAACTGGGTCAGGGCACGGCCAGTCACCTTAGCTACAGGGAGATTAGTGTGGATCCCAATTATCACCACAGAGATATTATCTGAAAGACCAGTTAAAGATGAAGTTTGACAAAGGTGACAGGAATCTGGAAGTCCCCTTTCCATCCCGCAGCATCCCCAAAGTATTTCTGACAAAGTACCACGGTTTGACCCCGACATCTCACCTCTTTGCCTCATTGTCACTTACCTAAAAAGAGCAGATTAAAGATGTGATTTAAAGAGAAGCTGAACGACTTTTGGCAACAGCAGAGAAGTGTTATAAACCTTCATATCAGCTGCTCTTATCACTTTTACAACAGGGAAAATGACCGACGTGACACAGAAGCCTCGAACGCTGCCATGTTTGCACAAAGCCTTGGTAAAAGTATCACATCACTACAGTTTCCTTTCTACAGCTCTTGTTCTTAGAAACAGAAACAACTAAACAGATTCAGCGCTGTTCACCCACAGCTGACAGACGCTGCAGAGAACCACGAGGAACAAAAAAAAATTAACCTCGGGCAGCAAGTGATGCAGAACAGTCACTGTTTTGATTATTACAGGAAAAAAAAATCTGCTTAAGTACTTTGGCTTATACTTATTCAATAATACTGCCTTTGCCTAACAATTTTACTACTTATAAATCAGTTCATTAACAAGGGAAGACAAACAGTTTAAATTATTGGAAAAAACAAACAGATCCACTAATCATTGCCTTCATCGTGTATTTATTATATTACAGCTCAACTAATAATCTACTGTAACTGCAGCTCTACCTGTGAAACACTAAGCAGGATGCAAGGTCAAAAACAGCATTATATTATTTATGTTTAAATAAGGCTTAAGATGAGATGTAGCTCAGCAATCAGTGTTATTCCTGACAACACAGCCCAGACGGTGACACACAGGAAGTCTACCTTTTGTTTTTGGTAAAGAAAATCATGTAGAAATCTGAAATCCACGTAGCTAAAATAAGTAAAAGTGAAACTGAGTTGACAGCTTCTCATTGTGTAATCATCAAGGAAATGGAGGTTGACCATGTCCCCCCGCCCCTCGGGGTTAAGAGGAAGAGGAAGTTGAGGAAGGACAAATAAAGAAATATTTACAGGTCCGAATGCCAATTGTGTATGACAAATACAAACATTTCTTCCTCTAACATGGCGCATTGTCCAAAGGTGTAATTATTTAGATTTTGCCAACACTAAACTGGAGGTGGATGTTTGTATTGTCACACAAAGACGCGCTTATCTTCCCCCACCACCGAGCCAAATCCAGAACGGAGGGTTTGTTATCAAGGTGTAACGTGACTTCATATCACACACCGTCACCATGGCAACAGCTCAAAAGGGTTCTACATAGCGGGCCGTGGGTTTTTAAGCTGCATCACAGACAAAAACGCATCACAAGGAAGCAGAGCCCTTTTCATCGACAACAAATGGAAACGTCTCTGTGCATTTGCCAGCTCGGTGCTAAAAATGGCAGGCTTTATGCGCGACAAACACGAGTCAACAATGTAAGTGCAGATACAAACGCGTGTTGTTTACTTGGGCCAACGTGTCTCCTTGTTATGCAACGGAAGTGAGCACAAAATCTATATAAAGAAAAGCGGTTATACCTCTACATCAGACAAAAATTATCAGACTTTCTTTCACTCAACGTGAATGAAATCATCTGATCAATCACCTGCTAATCTCTCTAAATCCTGATTTGTTAGTCGCACAATATGTTTAATTTAACAAATGCATACAGCTGACTGTGTGCAAATCAGCAGCCAGAACAACGGGACAACTCTGGCTGTAAATCACGACAGCTATCGCAAACAAATGGCGGTTATTATTGGATGTGCCAACACAGGAACATGTTGATGTGGCTTACAGCCCAATACAACTGGTTGATTCAGGACATTAAGAAGGATTACGTTCATGTTTGACATCTATGGGAGAACGAGGTCAAGCTTGGGTGTGAACAAAACGAAGACTGTGGCACACAGAGAGGGCGTCAGTGACAGACGTGTAGCAGCAGAGGAGTTTAAATCTGACATGCAATGTGTGTGGTAAACACTGAACAGAAGATTGGTTGCTTCTTTTCAGACCCCATGGGGATACTGAGGTCAACATGGTGTCGCCCTAACAACAGCAGCTATATTCTTCTAGACTGTACCACACAGCTGAAGAAAAATACTGTTTACTTATTGGTTACCAATCTGAATAGAAACAAGCCCTTTTTTCTACTTCTGCTGTAATGTGAAGATTAGCAGCATGATGCCAAAACAAACAAAAGCCTTTAATATTTCAGGTTCTCATTAGAAGAAAAACCCCAATGAAACAACGAACACTGCACCTCTGCGCTGCATTTGTTGACCCAATTTAAAGGCAACACTGAGCGTCTCATGCACAGCTCACTTCCTCATTGCAATTCAGAGCAATTTTTATCAATTTAAATCCAGTGAGAAACACTAACGAGATTTACTTTCCCAGATTTAGCGCAGCACTGACTGACGTGTGGGGTTTGTTTGAGAACGACTGAAAAAAGTTGAACCTCATCCGAGTTCTGCACTCCAAGCTGAGGCCAAATTTAACTTGGGTTAGAGCTTAAAATAACAGGCAATTTTTCCCTCTGCAATCTTAAACAACCACACACGTCACAATATTTATAGAGTCAATTCCTCAAACTGACATTATCAACTTCAGCGTCTCAAGCGGATGTTCCTGCCATGTGAACTCAAGGACTTTCAAAAAAATCCTCGACTTTCCAGGAGAATTTCTTAATATTTCACAATTTTAATAGTGTACCTATAGTTTGTTTTCTGTTTCTCAAATCTGTGCCTGATTTCTCGTTTCTTGCTGGCAGTGATCATTTGAAAATGTGTCTTCAAAACAACATAACTGATTTCTTGTCTTCAGTTGCAGCCACGGGGAGTTTTTGAATAAAAAGCTGATGGTGGCAAACCGAAAACTCTTCAACATTGCAATTTCTTTCATTTTCTGTGCTGCTGTGCGGAAAAGTCACCAACTGTGAAAATTGTGGCTGTTTCAGGCAAGATTGGAAAAGAATACAGTCACTTCTTGCCTCTGTTCTATTTCTGACAAGGTAAACAAACAGAACCAACTGTATGAACAGCTGCACCACTGTGAAAACCTCCAATCTGTATCTTTACTTCTACAAACTCATCTCGGAGAAGTTTCAGCGTCTTACCATATGGCTTTGCTGGGAGTGGGTGGCGCCGTACATGGTGATGCCGTTGGTCGGCGGTGCCAGCTGCGGTGCATCCGATTCCACAAATCCTCGCCTGTCAATGAGACTGAAAGCAAAAAAAAGTAAAGAATGAATGAAGGGTTCATGAACAAATACTATACAGCAAATATTGTGATCAACTTATAAATACAGAAGGAAGCAACCAGATTCCAAAATGTAGATTTTAACTGGAAACAACAAATTAACATCCATCTTACTAATGATAGAAAGGATTATAATCGCTGAATTGACCTTTTGTGTGGGCACATTATAAGCACTTTGATGCACAAAGCTGTATACAAACCCCTACTATTCAACTCTTGACCATGAGGGAGATAAAGCAAGTGCAGACCCTCATATTTCTACTCGCACAAACCCATAAAATCAGAAGTCAAGTGATAAATCACTGCGGTCCTGCAGTGGAGCAGCGGAGTGAATCATTGTTTCTGTTCCGTCGTTAATGCTGCAGAGTCCTGACGCAGCTGCTTAGACAACAACCTGCTGAACTCTGGCATGCATGTGCACATGTGAGCGCTAATGGGCTACATGCGGGAACAGAGCCCATTTATCAGCCAGAGAGAGGTTGATCAGATACAGAGCAGTATCTACCACACATGCACGCAGTCAGCTGAAGTGTTAAACAGCATAAACAGGGTAATCATTTAACAGAGGAGAGTGTTGACAGTGAGCTCCAGTGGGACTGAGCTGGTATGGCTTTCTTAAGAATCACAGAGAGGAAACTCCAGAAGCCTACAGCCTGTGCTGCTGGTGATGAACAGAAACTCTGCAGACACAGTTTGGAGGAAACCAGCAATCAAACGCTTTTGATGCATTAAAAAATATTAGTCAAAGTCTCTACAGGCCTTTTGTCTGTGTGTGTTTGTGTTGCCTGCTTGGCCCATAGGTGAGGTGAAACATTCCTTTATTATTGCTGGATCCAGCTGTGTAATGCCTGTGGCCACAAACAAACACAGATGCCCAGATGGCAGCCACCTGTGCACCGAACACTCTCCTCACCACCCACTGAAATCATTACCGGAGATTTATTGCATCTGATGGCCAAAGCACAGAACAGCCAAATGGCCTAATAAGAAAGTTGTTAAAAGCTTTCATCATAGCGCTTTTTTTTTTTTTTTAAACTTTGCATAAATGTGTGGGCACCTTTGGAGTTACTTAAAAACGCACAAGAGAACAAACTGCAAGTTTGGTTAAGTCTAACATCTCAGAATGAGAGTGGCAAGAAAAGAGAACAGGTATCTGTTCAGCGAGAAAAGAAGCTAAAGCTACACGGAAATGAGGATTGTTGGGTAAAAAAGGCTCCAGTGAGGAAACTTGGGAAGTAATCTACAATATATCACATGAAGATGAGAATGCAGAAGTGACAGTTGGCCTGTATATGAGCAGAAAAAAGGACAAAATCTAATAAATCCAACCAGCTTTGATGTTGGATTCAGTTAAAACGAGCCTGAAATTCTTCACACTCCTGCAGTGTCTTAGCTATGTTTAGAAAAAAGGCTGCAGGCAGGCTCAAGTTCCTCACATCAAACAGAGTCTTAACTATTTTGGCCTTTGGAGAAAACGGAAAATTACAATTAGAAGGAGAAGAAGGGGAAAAAAAGGTGAATTATTTCAGTGTAGGTGGAAAGGGAAATGATGGGGCTTACAGTCCTGTGCAAAAGTCTTAAGTGACACCTTTTCACTTAAAAAGACAAGAAACGTGGTTGTGAGATCAACTGGGAACCAGAAAATATCTAAATAACAGAAAAAAGAAAAGCACACTGACACACAGGCATACCTTGGTGGCAGGGGTCCACAAAGTGCTGCACAGCAGTTGGTGAATATATTGCCATAGCTATAAGGGTTATAGTTGTCCTTCCCTCTTTTAGAAGACCACGAGCCTTTTATCTGGAAAAGACGGCACAGCTTTATAAATCTCAACTTTAGTTTCGTGTCTAAAGCCAATAAAACCGCTGGTGTGCTGCAGAGGTCATCACTGGCAGACTATTTCTGAGCAGACAGCCTTTGTTTGGCCACGTTTCTGCTCTCATAAAGAGATGACATTTGCATTTTTCCAAAGGTGTTAAATCAGTTTTCTACTTTTTTTTGACTGAGAAGTTAGAAACAATTGCAGAGAGCATTTGTTTGAGTGGAAAAGACATGTAAACAACATCTAATTTTACTAAATTTGGCCTACAACTGAAAGTCTGTAGACATCTAAGCCTAGTCACAGACACTAAAGTCTTAAATACAGGTCCTATGTTGGACTCAAACTTAGGATCTAAGTTTTTTTGTGCATCTTCCTACTGAGCTAACCAGCCACACCAACATGGCACTAACATGACTGCTGACAGAAGTGATAACGTGCCTTCAGCGAGCTCTGATTGGTTAATACGCTGCTGTCATAACCTGATTCTTGTATCAAACTGGACGATAATTTAATACAAGCTGAATGGAAAAAACTCATGGTACAGATGTGGCCAGGGGGCCGCCTATTGACAACCAGTGAGCTAAAGCGTTAGTGGCTTGCACGGTGTTTTGATCCATGACCTTGGCGTCATTAGCAACTTGCGCTAACCAACTGAGCAAACTGGCCATGCTGACACATGAAATTTCCTCCAGTCTGGCTGAGCTGAAAAGAATCCAGAGCTCAAGCTGTGAGCACATGTTAGGAGCTGGCACCAACACCTTACAGGTTTTCATATCATGTAAAATAAAACAGCATGAATATATAGAACATTAGCTACTTGAATAATTATTGCAACTTTATGATGCACTAGAATAAAAAGGAAATCTATAATCTCTGGTGTGCTGTATTGTCTGTGGATACTCACATCTTCATTGGTGGTCTGATTGGAGCTGATCAAGTAGGTATGGAAGCCTGAGAGGCCCACTATGGACCAGACGGAGAAGAAACATACCACCACCTCCAGCACAGTGCCACCACAAGGTTAAGGAATAATCCTCTGGTGTGGGTTTTATTTTTATACATCTGAAGCAACACATAATAACATGAAAGCTTACACACATACCAGAGCCATATGGAGCCTGCATGGACGTTAAAAAGGCCGCTGTAGCAGCTAGTACACTGACCTACAGCCTGAGGCCTGCCGTCCTGATGCCAATACTTCCCAGTTGGTTTGGGAGGGACTGCAGAGTCATTTCCTCTGATTCACTTAAAGCTCCAAACGCACCGAGACCAGACAAGATGAAGCCTCTTACATTTATAGAAACAAACTACACTGACCCGTAGCACATGTGCAGCACCTCAGGGTACAGCCTCTTAAAGGAGTGTTTTGTTCATAAAATGACACCAATACCCAGCCTAAACTTATTTACTATTTATTGCCTTAATAGAAGTGCCTGAAGGCCTCAAAGACAACGAGTCAGTCTGTTCAACTGCATTTGAAAAATCAGCTAAAGGCTCCTTTTTCCACTCTTATGAGCTTATTTTCTTTCCCAATCTCTTCTTTTCTAACAGTGACAAATCATGTCATTATTCAAGCAGAAAAGATTCCATCTTATTGACGGTTTTCTTTATTAAAGTTTTGCAAGAAGCAGGCTTGGCACATATTTTTATGCCAGTAAAAGTCTTCTTGAGGTGGCACACACACACACACACAGAATCTGTTGTGTATCAAGTATCATTAGGAGGGGATCAATTCTGGTTCTGAATCAGCTCAGCAGCCTAGATCAGATGCTGGGGGTATCTTTCAAATGAAAGAAGACATCAAAATATCTTGAAGCACCTGTCTTAATAGGCTGCCATAAAACGTCTGGGAGTATTTTATGATTCTTTTTGATTAAAAAGGCAAAACAAAAACTCAGGCTGAGCTTTCTCTGCCAAACCTTCCATGAAACAGCCTGCGGAATTTTAATGATGCCAACAATTTACAGCTATAAGCTCAGGTTGGAGGCTTGGAAAGTAAACTCTGCTGCAGTGACAAAATAAAACATTTAAATTGAGCGTATTTACCATAGTCGAAAAGATTATCTCTGGTGTTGTGACAACTAGCTGCCTTGTAGTATTTTTGTAACAGTTAAAGTCAGTGTGAGAATAGGAAAACAGGATCAAAAGAAAGTATTAATTAAACACATGTCCATGAAGTGGATAGCAGCCTCTGCATGCTGTTAACACAAGGCGAGATTAACATGGTAGTGACAAACCAAACAGCTGGAGTGGCCTTTTAATAAACTCACTAAAAAAAAATACTAAAAACAGGTGCTAAGCTGAAAAGGAGAAGCGAGGTCTTCGGGGTTTTATTCTGTGAAGTGGTCATGTTAGTAAAAAGAGCATATTATTCCCATCAATCATTAAAGTCTCTTTGTCCCCGACCTGTTCTAAAACAACGTGTCTGACAAAACCCGGAGCTCGAGCAGCTGAAGCATGTGCAGTCCTGCCAGCGATCATCATTCCCCATTTTCATATCTCGGGCATTATTGTGCAGAATGACACAGGCATGCTGGTAGCCTTTCCCCGACTGATTTACTCACTCTTCAGGATGAGATCTACAGAACTGCTCGAACATCACCTCACAAACAGCGTTTCCATTCCCTCGTTCAGGATCGCCGTACTTTTATGTGAAACTGTGGAGTTTTGTTTTTAATTGGAAGCACTGGGAAACACCTAAGGAACACCTGGGCAATAATCAGGCTGTCTAATCAGCATTTTGATATGCCACACCTGGGAGGTGGGGGAGATTATCTCGACAACTCAGAAATTTGTGAAGGTTTTTCTGTTCAGCTCAGGAAAAGTGGGAGCAAAAACAAAAGTGTTGCGTTTATATTTTAGATTGTTGTCCAGTATAATTAAAATGACAACTCTTAAAGTATGTATTCAGCATTAATTGCCACCTAGCGTTCAAGGAAAGGATATCTTGCAGGACTTTCTTTGAGTGCGCTGAGGAACCCATTTTGATGCGAGCCTGTGAACAGAAAAAGTTTTCATTAGACGTCTAAAGTAATAGATATATGCAGAATATCTCACATAAAATCACCTTGTAGAGGAAACTACGCAGTAAACCTTCACCACAGGGAATTAAACTCTGAAAGGTTCGTTCTTGGGAATAGTTTTAAGTAACTTTTCTGTAACAACTTAAATATTTACCAATAAATCATGTTTTCTAGATTTGAACTACAGTGAAAGTATGAAAAACGGAGAATATTGTACTCAATACAGTTGTTTTTTTAAAAAAGAAAAGGCTTTTTTCATCAGTTATGACATGTCTTACTGTCCTCAGTGCAACACTTTCTCCACAGACTATCATTGAAACGCGCACACACACACAAAAACAGCGAGCCAAGTGGTCCGCTGCCTGCTCCCAGCTGGAAAGATGGTACCGAGCCAGAACTCCGCAGCGTTTCACACCGCCCACTTACAACCTGCTGGCTTGGAGCACACCAAGAACACAGCCAGAGCGAGTGAGTGTGTGTGTGTGTGTGTGTCTGCAGCACGCCGGAGACCCACTTACTTAAAATGATGTGTGTGATGACAAAGGCAAAGATGAAGATGGTGAGGAAGGAGAGCGAGAGGATGAACATGTAGAAGAACCGGTAGTTCCTCCTTCCCACACAGTTCCCCACCCAGGGACAGTGGTGGTCGAAACGCTCTGAATGGAAACAGAGAGGAACGTGAAGAAGTTGGTCCTTTCTTTCATCCTCTTACTTCAACAAAGATGTTTCTCCTGTTCGAAGGCGGTGCGTGATTCTCTTACCCTGGCTGAGAAATTCTATTCATCGAGCATATTTTCCGCCATGAGCCAGACTTTACTGATTGGATAAAACTATGCAACTATGTTTAAAAATATTACCAGCGTACTTCAGCACAAACCGAGAATGGAGGGAAATTAGTGGGAAAAGGAAAAGTGTCCCTCTGGGTCTTGTCAAAACAGTCTGGGAAAAAAAATTTCACATAGCGCAAAGCGACTATTTATAAAACCCAGGAAAATATAGGCTGGCTGACGTGAATGACGCCTGCTGTCACTGCGTAAAAACAAGACTGCGTCTGATCGTGTGTAAGAAATGTAAACCGTGTTCACAAAGAGATACCACAGAGCACAGAAGGGGTGGGGTTTTCCAGTATCTTAAAGCATAAAAACCTGTTTAGGACCCTGGACCGGAGCCGTTATCACGCTGCACAGTTAAACCTGGGAAACATTTGGATGCTTCAAGAATAAAATATTAGTGAAAGCATTTCCAAGTGTTCAATTACTTGAGATATTAAATGACTTACAGTTCTCCCTAATTTAAATGAGTCTGTAATATTTCATTCAGAAAAAAAAGAAACTGCAAACGGCTTCATTTCCCTTATGGCCCCTCCGATCGCTCCGAGTGAGGAAAACCTAAGTGTCATCATTCCGCCAGGCTCAGTGCTGCAGTCTAATCTCTGAGTGTGGACTACTTGCTGCGCACAGTGGTAGCTACTTAACTAATTAATTAGAGCCATTATTAGCTTAGTGGGTTGAAATGACCTTTTGTCTCCAGTGATCAATGCCTGCTTGAAATGTGTCTGGGAACCTACTAGTCAGAGCTGATTATCTGAGTCCTTCACATGAACTGTCCAAGAAAACTGGATGGAATAATGAAACTTTGAATCCCGGACTCGTGCTCTTTTCCATGAGAGCTGTAAACTCTTTATGTCAGGAGTTAAAAGTAGTGGGAATAATAGCATGCTCAGTGGCATTATCCCTCTGATGATGGGTTTCAAACAAACTCAAAATGATTCCATAATGATGCACTATATCCATACGTATGTGCCGATCCGCTTTTGATGCATTTATTTTCTTCTTGCATAACAACACAATTCCCCCCCGAGGCAATCATTAAAGCTTCAAACGTTCTCAAACTAAGAACATCGGAAAAAAGGAAAAAAAAAAACAGCAAAGAGCAATAAAATTACCATTAAAATCAATTATTGAATCCCAAGCCTCTGCTCTCAAAGCTGCAGTATTCTTGATTACTTACAGCTAGACTTAAAACAGTCAGTCCCTCTTTTCTTAACAGAGTAGGATGACTGCGAGGGATGGGAAGTGTGTGTGTGTGTGTGTCATAATTCTGTTCTCTCATAAGCTTCTTCCATCACTCCTAAGGGGATGACAGTCTTAATAAAAAGGAAGTGACTCCACCATATTCCTGCTCTTCACAGCCACCAGGGAAGGCCTATCCATTCTGCCTTCTAACTTATTTAAGAGCATGTTATCCCTCTGGCTTTTACAGCACCAAAGGACCAAGGAGACAGGATAACACCATTTTTTTTTACTGTCACTTTAATCCCACTTCCCATTTTAAAAGCATACATCTACCAGTTTATTGTTAATGTTAATCATTAAGGACGGCAGCCATGCGCTGGGCAGATAAAATTATATCTGCTACTGTTATTCATATTTAAATTACTTTCCATTTAGGTTGTGATGTGTAAAATGTGAACAAGGCGCAATAATTTGTAAATCATTAAAGCAATATATTTAGTTAAAATAGTACAAATTAGTGAATTATTAGCTCAGATTATTTTTAAGTGCTGTAAAGGATTAACTTCTTATTGATATTTGCCTTGTATACATCTTGACATCTCTAGTTAATTATTTCTGTTTTATTGTTGCTTTTATTGTGTTCTACTTTTTGATATCCCATTTGTGTTTTTAATACAGTTTCTTTTAGAATACAGTACTTTTACTGCCTTTAGATTATTTAAATTTAGAGAAACTCTTGTTTATAAAAGGGCTTTATAAATAAAACTGACAATAATATTGGCAAAAACAACATTAAATGTTAAGAGAAGACAGCATTACCTTTTTAACTAAGATGACATTTTACTAAACTTTCAAAGTAAAATGTTTTGTCTTTTTCATCTCAAAAAGCTCTAAATGTTTTCAATGAGTGACTGCAAGAAAAGCTGTAACATGTTCAAAATGTGGTTTATTCCTGAAATAAAAACACTACGTGGATAATGAAAGCCCCGAAAGTAATTTTGATTTAAAAAAGGTTAACTTTATAAATACTCTCAGGCTTTCACGGACTAAAATTTACTCAGCAACCTTTTTAAAAACGGGATTAAAGACCTCAGTGTTAAATGGAGACCAGCAGCTTTGAGAAATCTTCCCAACAAAACGACACCTGAACTCAGAGTTTTTACTCCCACCCACCTGCAGGACAGACAGTCCAACTATGTGTCAGTTTCTCCTTTTTTATTTCCCTCCCATCTGTGGCTCGCTTTTCACAGAGATGATCTAAATATGGTGTGGGTACCTTACAGGCAAATCTAATTTTTTTAAAGACTGGTTGCCTTTTGTTCATATTTAGTCAGGAAACTATCCAAGAGAGCATTCTCTCATGCAAGGACGTAAACCAGCAGCTTTGTTTACTTTATCTGATTGTTTTTTAAGGCTGAATATCCATCAGAACGTGAGTAATTTATGTTTCAGAATGTGTCTGCCTAAAATCTGGACAAAGAGCATCTTTAGGTAGTAATATACATTGCCTGTCAGATAACTGCTCTTTCATCTCTTTGATAGCTTCTGCTTCCCTTCCTGCCGGCGTGCAGCTGCTGCGTCTGATTACCCCCTTCCTTTCTTCCTGCCATTACTACATCATCTTTGTCTCAGATGTAGTCAGACAGCTTCACTTCTGACGTTCAAATGCAGACCCCGGCTCTGTAGACAGAGGAGCCGAAGCTCCTGCTCAGCGAGGTGAAGACACAGGTTTCCACATTTCTGTCTCCACTTTTTTTTAACAACAGTCGTTTCAGCTTGAAGCCGAGGTCGGTTGTTAAAGGCAGAAAAACTCAGTGAATTCACTTAAAACCGTCCCTCCTTTTTCTCTTGGCATGAACGCCAAATTCTCCAAACATATGGTGTGTACTAAATATTCACAGCAGGTCTGCAGCACAATCTAAATATTTAGCTTGGCCTGTGTTAATACAAGCGCATACAATCCTTGTGAAATCAGTGTGACCTGAGGTGTCTGAGTCCACATACTGTGGTGGGAGAGAGACCAGCAGCTGGCTGGCTCAGAGTCAGCCCCAGCTTTGTGAAATATTACACTGGAATTTAAAAAAAAATCTAATATATATTTTCCTAATCAAACCCATATTGGCTTTATATTAAATGCCTCAAACTGGGATAGATGGTGAGTTTGGGTATGTTTCGAAATTCCTTGTAATGTCCAGAAAACAGTGCGACTCACCCACACAGTTGTCACAGAGGCTGCAGTGGGAGGTACGTGGCGGTCTAAAAATTTTGCACGTGAAGCAGTACTTCAGCTTGACTGTCTGGCCGTTGATGACGATCTCCTTGGTCCTGGGTGGAGGCCTGTAGCCCGTGCTGCCATTGGCCACATCTTAGGAAGAACAAAAAAAAAAAAGAGAAGAAGAAACAGAAGCAGCATAAGAATCAAAGTGGAAAATGGAGTTCCTGTCAGATATAAAGTGTCTGAGGCATTACGAGCTCTAAGTTGAGGAAAAAAACTGAATGAATCACCCCTTAAAGTAAAAATTCTGCATTAAGTTTAGAATTAGTCTTGCACACAAAAATTGGTCATAGTTCCACTAATAAACTGTTAATTAGGACTCCTGTCAGTTTGCATTTCAATGAATTCCTCCCACACAGAGTATCCAACACCTTAATTAGTGAGCATGTTTTTAATGCATAAAATACTGCACAATAATGATATCAGCTTGTACTGCTATTAATATTTAGCCTAGTCACTGAGCACAAAAAGCAAATCCAGCTGGTTTTCCAGTTTGAACGCTGCTGCGCTAAAACTTCAGCCAAGTTTAGTTAACAGGAAATTTAATACGCACTTAACACCACAATCCCCAAAATAAAACGAAAAAAAAAAAAAAAAGTGTTGGCAAGCTGCTCTCAATGCTTTACGGTGGAGTAAAACGCAGTAATGATGGACTAAAATAGTCAGAGCGAGAGCAAAGACAGTGATTTTTATGAGATTAAACGCAGAGCCTGTGTTTTAATTCGGCTGTGCTTCCTCACACGGAGTGAGAAGGAAATGCTGTGTGTAGGAAGATAATTTTGAGATCTTGTAGAAGCCTGTATTGTTGCCTTTAAAGTGGTACGTGTGTGTGTTGGGGGGGAACTGCGATGCTTGTGTGGGTGTTTGACATTTCTAAAAAGAGAGCAGAGAAAACGCAGCCAGTGAGTTCTATTGAATTCATCCCCACTGTGATCAATGTCTACGACACGCTCTCATGTCTCCACCACACTCGCCCTGCTGCTGTCCTTTCAGCACATTGCGCAGGAGGACGACGATAAATGGAGGAAAGTTGAGAGCAGTTTAAAAACCAATTTAGCTTTTACAGCACCTAACAAGGAGACGTGCTATTGTTTAGGTTACCACGTCAAAGTAAAATCTGTGTCAAGAGATGAGACCTCCTCCTGGCATATTTGAGATCTCTCAAATTTATGCTAGCAGGTAGGAAAAGAAACACGCTGACATATATAGGTCATATCATAAAAACGGGTATTTGAGGCAGTCGAGGAGAAAAAAAATGGGAGAAATAGATCAATAAATTCGAACTTCTTGTAGCTGTTGACAAAAAACAGCAAAATGAGCTTCAGCTGGTCACAAAACTATAACCTCTGGTAGTTTTGCCTTAATAGACCAACAATAGATCACGACAGGTAGTAGTTTTAAAGAAGCCTAATCTCCACTTGTTTGGTATGACTAATAGTAGCAACAAGAACAAAACTGAAAATATTGTTTTGTTGTCATATTGCTGACACAAGATGTAATATATAGACCAACTCCAACATGGATTGACCCTCTTCTCTGCACAGTTTAAAGTCGACACTCCGAACCCCATAATTTCTTTAAATCTACTGTGGGATCATAAAGTACGTAGACGATGAGCGGACCATTCACCACACTGAATCACAGATGCCTGCAGTAAAGTGGTGTGAAAGCGGGGGTGTCAAAGTAGCTTTTCTGCTCTACAAAGCCATTTGTTCACTTAGCCATCCTGGCAGCTAAAGTTTAGCCTTACATCAGTGTCTAAAGGGAGATTCCCCAGAGAGACGGTCCAGGTCTAAGAGCTGAAAGCTACAAAACAAGGCCAAGGTAGAGTGGAGAGTGATGTAATAACGCTTACATATATGTATGCACACTTGGTTTACCCACTTACACACATGAAACCCTTACTTCTGGTTCAGTGTCACACTGTGAGAGGTGCCGCTTTGGGAGGGTAAAAAGGAAACTGCAGTAAAACAATGAGTACAATGCTTTCAAGCCTAAGAAGGTTGTAATAAAATGTTTCAGTCTGGATCAGGTCTTTCATTTAGATAAATCTGACCATCAGCATTACTACACATTTCTGTTATTTATTTAATAAAAGCAGGAGTGGTGAGTGAATAACTAAGTCCACCGTAAAATTAAACTAAAATCCAAGTTTTCAAACCACCTTTAGTAACCGTCTGTCTGACCTCACCAGTCCCTTCCACTATTGTAGAGGAATTTTGGCCCACTTTCCTTGACGCAGTTACAGATTACTTCAGGTAATTAAGGGATTCATTTACAGCTCTCAAAGATTTCAGTTGACTTAAGAGAAGTACAAACCATTTCTGTGCAGTTATACAGCTTGAAAAATTAAAGGGGTTTCCACAAATGACCCATAAATGAATGGAAAAAAAGCTTAATTTCAGATACATTAAAGATAAAAGACTGTATAAACATTCCCAACTTTAAAAGCAAATAGTTTCTGAAGCAAGAATTTAATTGTGTTGAGTTTTATATTTTAAAGTCAAATGTTTTTACCAACTAAAGTCTTATACTGAAGCCGGTAAAAGGAACTTTAGTTATGTTTTGCATCTCAAAATCAATAAAAATAACCATATCTTTGTAAAACAAGTTATATTAGAAAGCATATGCCATAATAACAGACTAAATATGTTTTTAAAGAATGAAAAATGTACATCTCATGTTCAGGTATCTGGTTTTTGCATTTTCTTTCATCTTATTTAATAAAAAAATGACCACAGCATTTAACGACCAATACAAACATCTGAATATTGAAACTCAGTCACTGCAATCAATCAGTAGTTTATGTTTGTGGATATTTAGCTCCGTAGCTGAACAACGGCGGCTTATAAAGGCGTTTTAAGCCGTTGTTGGGAGTCAGGCGTAGAAGAATGATTGACATATATTAGACAAAGTCTACTTTTAGCCATTGGCTGTTAACATCTACAGTAAATCAAAACTCTATTGTACTGTTGTGTGTACATTTTTCATCCTTATCCAGCAGGAAATAAAAAACTCTTATTAAATGTCTACAGACTTGACTAATGTTTCTCTTGTGAGTCTCAGGTGTATTAAACTTGAGAAGAAAACCCTTCAGCTGCAGAAACTCACTGAAGGAAAACTCCTGTTTGACCTGAGTTATAAAGCAGCTCAGAAAAATCACATCTGAAACACAGTGTTTCTTTTTTATGTGGGTAAAAAAAATGAAAAATAAGTCAAAGTAAGTCTGGTATATTTAGTTAAAGGAATGCTTAGGACTGAAGTAACAGCCGTCTTTGTACTTTACATCAGAAAAATCAGGCTGACTCAAAACTAAACCGCCATTGGGACCCCGGGAATAGGCCACGGTCATCTCTCACCTCAACAAGTGACATGCTTGGTCACAGCCACAGTGAAACCCCTACAGATGGTTCAGAATGTGGTGGACCTTCTGGTGTTTGAACAACCAGAAAGGACACGTGTCACTCCGGCACTCGCTGCACCTCACATGCTGCCCAAACAAAGCCACTAAGACATGCCTACAGGCTGGATCGGCACCTAAATCTAAATTTGATCATAGAGATCCTTCTTGATCCCTGTGCTGTTCTCAAAGACAACATCTAATACTTACATCCTTATACACATGGCTGTTGTCCAGATTGTTCCTATTTGTAACTCGAGGTTAAAGAGGGAAAAAGAAAAAAGATACAGAAAATGGTCATCAGGCTTTTCTTTCAAGAATCTCTTAATCACTCATGTTTTCCAAGACATTCTCTCCTAACATGTCAACACTCCTAAGTTATTGCTTTGTCTCCGTCCTTTAAATAAACAAGCAATTAATACTTATACCAAGGCTTCTTGTGACACTGAGAATGAATGTTCCTCACTTGGATAAAGCATCAACTGAATGACTATATGGAAATGTGAATAAAGGATGCATTGCTTTACAAAGAGGGTTTCTGATTACTGTTTGCTGTACTTATTTGCTTTTCATCTGCCTTGCTGACGAGCGTTCTGTAATCACTGATGTGCCCACACTGCATGCAAACAGGCGGCATTAATAAAGGCCCACAGTAAACGCCAAGCAGGCATTGTTTTTAATGTGCTTATCCATGCTTAACACATGGTTAGAATAAGCAGCCCAGTTTTTATAAATATCCCACCTGTTTTTTTTCCCACCCCTCAGCTAGATGATTTGTTTTTGTAATTGATCCCATTTAGTCATATGCAAAGTTTGGTTTATAATCCATCAATAATGTCTTAAAACCAAATCCCACAGTTAGTTTTGCCACATAAAATAAAGATGTGAGTCTATGAATTTACAACACTACCCATCACTGGTTGTATTCTGAATGCGGTCTTGGGCTGACAGTCCTCTCCAGGGAGAAAGACTGGCTGAGACCACGAAGTCTCAGTTCAGTAACTTGGCTTCAGAGACGGTGCAACAGTTGGAAAGAAAGACAACAATGAAGAAGAAGGTACAGACGTTAATAGGACAAAGCTAGAAACAAAGCACAAAGGTTAGTTCACACTGAAAATTAAACTAGGGAAAGAAGCAAGAGTTCACTAGAAGACAGGGAAGCACAACGAACAGAAAAAGACCAGATTATTTTAATACAAAAAAAATTGTCTTTGATAATACGCAGGATGTTTGTTGTCTGTACATTTACTACATGGTTCAATTTCCAGAAATCAAACTGGATCAGGGTGTAAAGTTAACACAGGACTCCTCTGTGAATCACCATCTTATCATGGTGGAGGGCTTTGTGTGCCTGAAAGATCCTAGGAGCTGTGCTGTTGGGGGTAGGGTCTGGTTCTAGGTGACAGACCAGACAAAGAGTGATTCACAACAACTTGTATGGAGGAGAAAAAACAAGAAGCTCGATGTCTCCCACCTAGACGTGGGTTACCGACCGAGCTCCACCCTAGAGCCATGCTGGGAAAGAGGGTTGTTGACCCCTACCAATGGGGCCCGGTTGGGCTCAGCCAGAATGAAGTCACCTTCCTATGGTCCCACATCCTGCAGGAGGGGCCATACGGGTCGGGTGCAAAGTGCTATGGGTGGCAGCCGAAGGCAGGGCCCTTGGTGCTTTGACCCCAGTTTAGCAAAGTCCTGGACATTTTCCTAGGGAAGTGTTCCGGACATGTTCCACTGGGAGGAGACCCTGGGGAAGACTCGGGACATGCTGGAGAGACCGTCTCTTGGCTGGCCTGGGAACGCCTTGGAATCCTCCCGGAAGAGCTGGCTGTGCTCAAGCTGCTCCCCCTGTGACCCGACTTTGGAAGACGCAGCAGATAATGGATGGATGAGTGGATGGTGTAGAAAAGAATGAAATGGTGTCTAATGGATGGGCGGATCGACTGAGTGATCAGCTTTTTGCTTCGGTCAAGGCCAGTTCAATTACTCCACAGCAAGCCTGTCAATTTTTCTTCTCCAGCTCTACAGCAACAGCTCTGTTCTCGTTTGTCCCTCTGAAGCCGTCCTACACAATATTTCTTTAATCCGTCTTTTTATGTCCCTGTCACTTTAGATCCAGCAACAGAGAGGACAGAGAAAACAGAAAACACAAATATTCTCTCCTCGTGTAAACTTAATAACAACAAAGTGTTAAAGATTGTACAAGTAGCTTTAAATCACCGGGAGTATAAATATACAGTGCCTGTGTATAAGTTACACAATAATGTGTTTGATGTAGCAGATTCCACATGTACAAAGCTTCACCTCAATAGAGAAATAAAGAAATATACCTTCACACTGGTGAAAAATGAGCAGCAGCTGACACATATTTCTCCACGGGTAAGGAAAAAAAACAGCACTGAAGCTGCTGCGCTAAAACGTAGGATTGTTTATTCAGTTCTGCTTGTAAATCTGCTGATTTCATTGTCGGTAAGCTCTGAGTAGGACTTCTAAGCTGTTACTTTAAGTCTGTGTCATGATGAATCTTTGTCAGCAATCAACATTTGACACATGTAGAAGTTCAGAGGCTTTGTAAGGGAGCCTTTTTCCACTACATGCACACCTAATAGTTATTATTCAGCCAATAGCAAGAAAGTTAAACATTAATGTGGCCTCCTCTTGTTGCTAACACCGAGAAGGGAAATGAGGGAAGCGACCGCGGTAGTGGTTTGAGTATCAGCATAAATTATAAATCATGATCGGATGCCGATTCGACAGGACAGGCAACACAGCACCACGGCAAAGACAAACCAGCGTATTATCATTCCGATGAAAAACTGTTTTTGATAATTCTGCCAGGTTATTTCTAGATCAAATCAGAAAGTCACTGATGTATTCTGGCTGATTTACTTTTCCAATTTAACATCCAAAGTTGGCGGTCAAGAGCAGGTCACGATCAATAGGGGTTTGTGGTTTGTTTTATTTATGATGATTAAATTTGTGCAAAGTATTTGTGTTTAGTGGCATTTATTGGCGCAATGGTCATAATTCAAGCAAGGCTACAGGCTGTTTTTTCCCCCCAGCAGTAGCACAAGTGCTCCAAACTAAAAGTTTTAGGAGCAGCAAAAACTTATGAGTACAGCTCAAATCAACGCCACTGAGAAAGTTTGCTATTATGTCATCTCAACTGTGTGGGTTTTTGACTAAAAAACCCACATAATTATGTAGATTTAGGAGAAAAAAAATACTCTGGTTGTTTAAAGACATTAAATAAATGAATCACTTTCCTTATAAGAAAAAATTAGCAAACAAAATCCTCAAATAGACTCATATTTGGAATAAGAACGAATCAGCAAGTCCTAGGCTCCAGGTGAGTCAGAGCTGGAGTAAAATGCAATTTTGACAAATATAGAGATATGTAAAGAAAGCTTTAATGGGTGCAAACATTGCAACGGTGAAGAGGAACCTAATGAGGGGGTGAATCCACGTGTAAAGTTAAACAGGAATGTAATTAAATAGTCACAATCTGAAGCCATTTCAAGGGATAGAAATAATGATAAAAAAGCTATTTCTAACATATTTTGTTGTTACACAATCAAAAGTTTTATTATACTTATGGTGCAGTCTAAGCAAATAAAGGGAATTCAACAAAACAAGCAGAGTTTTCACATCCATCCAAATCTTTTTGAAACAGGGAAATCATCATTAATAGGCTGAGGTTGATTTCTCTATGGTAAAGAGTTCAGTATTTGAGTATTTTTTGAATAAATTTTCTCTTACTGATTTAATACTTGCATGACTGATGGATGTTCAGACTTTAGGTGGACTGTATGTGAATAAACAGCCTGGTGGAAGAGCAAAAACTGGGAGTCTGTCCTGAAAATCACAAGCAAGCTCGAACCATTTTAGGAGTAAAGCAAGAAACAAACCTTTCTGGTCATGCTTTCCTCTGATTACAGCTTCAGAGAGTTTCCTGGGATTTGGCATGCAGTAGCTGAAATAATGCCAGCCTGTCTAGTCCTGACATATTGGCCAGCCAGACATGAACAGATATCAAATGCAGCACAGCGATGAGAACTCAACTCTTTTTCTGATTTCAGTTGGAGCTAAACCACAATCTGTGCACCCCTTGCAGTGGAATCACTCTCTTACAATGCCTAATGTTTTTTTTTTCCTGTTACATCAAAATTAAATGACAAGACAGAACGGGGCTGACACATGCTCGGCTTTACGGGTCACACATTTATCAAATGTTCTCACCGTGCAAACAAGCCACGTTTGATTTCGTTTGAGACAGACTACACTTCACTCCAACCTGAAGCTGAAAGCTTCCGGCAAACCAAGGAATAGCTGCTCACATAACGACAGCAAAAGGTTCAGCTATCAGCTTTCCCTCCAGGGATATGGAATGTGAGAGACCCAAACGTCTCATAGCGTTCAGGGATTAGGCCCTTCAATGCTTAGTCAACAGATCGATAAGATGTGTGTCGAACTTGAGCCTTGTAGCACTCTGCTTTGAAAACATTGTCAACTATTTATGAGGCTGTTGATGAATTACAAAACTTCTGGGGCTGCTGGTGGCTTCAATGACCGTGTCTACTTCCATGCATTATTAATAGGAGTGAAAAGTATGACTGATATGAATAAGAACTGGATTTTAAAAATAATGTAATTGTACTGGTACGTCAACTCCTGCATGGAGTTTTAAAAAGTAAAAAAATCAAAGCCTGTTTCAGGATTGGGGTGGGTATTTGGGTCATGATTATATTTTCATTCCCTAATTTGTTTATTCTCTGAAAAAGCCCATTCCAGTAGAAGATGGTGCTTTGATTCAGTGTTGTCTCAGCCTGCTGCTTCACGTTTTCTGTACGCTACCTTTCCTCTAAAGGCTTTTGAGTCTCCTAATGAGATTAATTAAGCCAGTCCAGAGTTTGTTTAATGAGGCTCTAATGGCCTGAAGCACGGAAAAGAACTAAAGGCTGGTAAATAGGAGCTTCACATTCCAAACACAAAGGACCAAAAGTTTAAAGGAGGCTTTAAAAATCAGGATTCAGACAGCTAAATTTTTGAGTTAAGTGGTGATAATCTATTTAGCTACCAAGCAGCAGGGCACTTTTTGAGATTGGGAAATCGGTAATTAAAAAAAACAAAACAAAGCGCTGCTGTTTGCACACAAGAGCTGGACAAACTAGAGAAATCAAAGAAGTGCACAAAGGGAGATGTTAAGGAAGAATGACAGAAAAAGGGAGAAACTAATGTGTCCTGACAGAAGAGATTGGTGAGGAAAAAAATGGACGTTTTATCTCTCTACAGTTGTCACAGAGATTGTGAGATGTTTGGTGAGTATACGTTTCACAGGAAAACATCTACTCCTGATTCTAAAGTCATCAGCTGCCTTCAGCAAACTATGATAAACCAAACTTGAAGGTCAAAGAGTGGGTTAAGGTCAAAGGGTCATTTTTAGCTGCAACAAATCGTGACACGCTGGTTAAAATGCCCATTAAAAGAACATTTCTGCAGCTAAACTACAATAAAATAATTATTCCTTGGAATATCTGTAGCTCGCCATAGTTCTGTTAGATGGCTCTGACTTGTAACTCAGTTAGTCCTTCAGGTGCCAACAGTTTTACCCATCACATCATAAATCAGATGATAAACAACAATTTAGAACCAAATAATACATCAAATGGGGAAACTTTGAGAAGCTGCAGTGATATAAACAGATAAAAGGCAATTTGGTCACTGTAGCACCAATATTTTATCTTGGACAAAATGTTCAGGACTGGTGAAATTGATTAAAGATCCCATTATCTTTGGCTATGTAGGTTTACTTTAGACATCTCGTTTAGTTAATGTGTCAAGGAGTCCTTAAAAGCTCCCACAATGGCTCACTAAAGCCACACGGGCAAACCTTTTCTCAGATAGGGCAGAAGAGATGAACGGGAGGGGTGCTAACAAGACAAACACAAAAGATTCCTCTCTGACACACAAACAAGATGACCAACTCTATTTGCACCTTTTGTAATGCAGAAACAGGGACAGCCTGAAAATATATACAGGCACAAAAACATACGAGGGAAGGAGCCCAAAAATGAAAATGTTATACAAGAATATGTTTATACCCATATGTTGTAATCAAAATGATTGATGTGAAGAGTTTTCTTACCGATTTGTCTCTCCAAGTCAGCTGCCTCATCGGGGGTGGCCCTTGGTAGCACCCCGGGGTCACTGAAACTGGTTCTCAGTAGAGTCCCAAGTACAAACAGAAACAGTGCACCTCCTATAACTGGGATGATCGGGGTCAGCTGCAGTGCCAGGAATGGACAACTGGTAAGATGGAAAAAAAAAGAGATGGTAAGTAAAATGCAAAAAACCATAAAAAATATACGATTTTGTCAGCTACAAGTTGGAGGCAGACATTTCTGTGCTCCAGTCGTTTTAATTTCAACATCAAAACACAAAGGCTGCAGAAAAATGATGCCAGATTACACAGGTGTCCAAATTCAAGAACCAGAAGCAAATGTAATGATCAGCAATGAAACCACTCACATGAAGGTTCCCGACCTCTTCTAATTAATTTCACCTAATCCCATTAAATATCCAATTGCGCATTTAGCTCTAATCCCATTTAGTCCCACAAAGGTGGGGCTCAGGCTGCTGCATCCCATTTCATTTGGGATTCTGTCTGACTCAAGTTGTAGTAAAAAAAAAAGTTGTATTTGTTCAGTCATTTCATTCAAGTGTAAAATACACAGATTCAATCAATTATACTTCATCCATTGTCTGTTTCAGAGTGAATTTGTAATAAATGTCGTAAAACGACTTTTGTTAAAACAACTGATGGAACTGACTAAAATATAGGTTTGTCTACAGATTCTCTCCCTAATAGACAACATCACTCTCACACCATCTCACCGATCTCCAGATAGGAACCAAGGGCAGTCTGAGAAAACAGCCCAAACTGGATTTAGGCTTCCTGTCTTGGGTTCTGCAGGTGAAAGTGTTCAGAGAGGAAATTTTTAAAGACTGCCCCTCAAGCTGGAGGGGCAACAAACAAACTGTGTTTCAACAACAAACTGTGTCCATCAGTTTAGAAAGCCAGGTGATTACAAAACAGTTATCTGCTTTACAGCATATAACCTCAACATGATGTGAAGCTGCAGAACAAAATGTTTTGCTCAACTATACAACAAACAACAATACTCACAAAATCTCTCAGAACCTCAGATGACCTGTAAAGACTTGTTGGAGTCTAAATCTGAGGGGACACTGGACTAAACCAAATCCCTGGCCTGTCTGGGAGGGTCCAACTAGGACAACGCTGTTCAGCAAAAACATGTTAAAACCTGCCAAGGGCAGCAGGCCTGAACATTGCTTTTTTATGTCTCATTAATAAAGTTATGTGGCGTGAAAAGACACTATATTTTAAACTTTTTAAAGCTTTCAGGAGTTTTCAGTCTCTGAACTGATCAGGGTGGAAACACAAAGACCAAATCAAGTCTCTTGGTGGTGTAACACTGGACTGTACAGGATGGCAACTTTTCCCACTTATATCGCAATTTATTTTCAATTTGGACCTAAAACCAAACTAGATAATACATTTTATGAGACAGAGCTAGTTTTCACCTTGACATTATTGTTCCTTTTGTGCAACAGAGTCAGCATTAAACTGGTTTACAACTTGACCGTAACTCACAGCATACTTGTTTCAAAAAGTAACCGGTGTTAAATGTGATGTTAGACAAACTGAGGCTGCTTTCCTTTGAAGGGGATCTGAACATCTTCCTTGTGTACGCAAGCACTTACGTTTTCCTCCTTCACCTCTGTCTGCCCTTCAGTTTAGCCATGAGCTGCATATCTAAACACACTTCCTCAGAGGTATTTTACACAAATAAAGCCAAGTTAATAAAACAAAAACAAAACAAGCATCACCTGAAGTGAATTTATCAGACTGTATTATGTTACCAAAAGCGATACCTGCGGGTCCACACGCCTGTCACACCTCATCTCACAGCTGTTTGCATGTTTCCGCTCCTACAACAATTTTAGTCCAAGATACGGCAGGAGATGACAAGATAACTATTGTGAGATTCAGTAGTAGCAGCCAAAAAAATGAGATTAGATCAAATGAATGGATAAAGTGCGAAGTGTAGTGAGTAACAGTTAAGGTCAGGACAATATATATCTCAGAAGACACAGAAGGGCCAAAACCAGGTACGCGAGTGTGTGCCAAACTCAGTGGTGTTTCCACAAGCGCTTTCAGGCCTTAAGCGGGGCTGTCATGGTGCTCCCTCAGGGCTTCCAGCCAACAAATTCCCCTCGGGCCAGAGAGGGCTAACTCTGGTGTTCAGCGGTCTCATCGTTAAAAGCAGAATTTATCTGGTGTGTGAGAAAAGGTTGAGAAGCATCGCTAAGCAATTTTTAAAAATGCTACTGCACTGGAAAGTATGTCTTTTTCTTGTCTTTGCTGAGAATTTGGAAAGAAGAAAATGTAAAGAAGTAATAAAGCAGATGTAACATACAGCTTAAAGGATTCCAAGAATATATAAAGATTTGACTAAATATTCTCATACTTTGACTAGCCACTGTTCCAAAATGTCACAATTAGCCTTTTCAGACTTTACTAAACACTGTAGAATTAAAAAAATATAGAATCATGCTTCACAGTTATATCATGATAGACTTAATTGTTGCCACATCGAGAACACGAGTAGATGTCAGTACGGCCTTATGTACGAAAGTCCAGCTGTTAACTGACAAGTCCCGTGTGAAGAGTTGGAAACGTTTTAAAAAAACAACAACATTAGTTTGCCTCAACTTCCAGCGGGGAAACAAATAAAAAAGGAATGCCAGCAGATTTCTGATCATTAAGGCTTTGCTGAGAGGACAACTCTTCATGAAACACTGAAAAGAGACGACTTCTCCACAGCGCTTCTCCGTTTGGTTGTCTGGAGGTATCAGAAATGTAACTTCACCTGATCCACTCAACTCACCAGCTGTGAACGGAGTGGAAATCTTTCTGCCTGTAGGATTTTGCATCCTGTTTGTTCTTTGTTTCAGCAAACTAATAAAAAAAATCCAAATATCTTTGAGCAAAACAAAATCTTAAAAAATATATAAATGATTAAAAACTAAAATCATCAGTTTTTTTGCCATCAGCTAGATCAGAGCTTCCCAAAGATGGGGTTAGGACCCCACTTTGGGACACACTGTAATTAAATAAAATATTAAAATAATTGCAAGGTTGTTTATGCTGGTATTATACACTTGTGTATTTGACTTATTAGCATTGTTTGTATACTTCAACCAGCAAAAATCAGAGTCACAAATCTCTACAAGTGTTAATTTATGGGTCAGAAGCTGAAAAACTTGGGAAGCTCTGATCTAGATTTACCCTATAAAGCATAAATATTTGCTACCTATGCATTTCACTTGAAGATAGTGGGAAGCCACTTTAAAAACAAACAAACAAAAAAGCTTTCTAGAACATTGCTTGGGGTGATACACTGAAAGCAATGCTACACATTCAAGATTTAACACAGAATCATTAATCAAGAACAGAGTACACAATGAACAGTTCTGCAACTTAAACGTGTGAATTTGAACCTTTTGAGTGTGGCAAACTCCAATGAAAATAATAACACAGATGAAAAAAAAGCCACAAGCCACTGCCTTTGTCCTCTAGGAGCCATGTCTCCATGAATCTGACAATAGCAAAACAAAAAAAAAGGCAGCCGTGTGCGTTAAACTGACATGTCAGACACATTAAACACAAACCCAGAGGACAGAAATGACAGCTTCGTACCAAGCCTGCCTCTCCTGCACATGGATCAATAGGTATAAATGAATGTGCTGCAGGTAGGCAACAACTCGCTTAGTTAAGGACCCCAGCAGGAAATGTCCCCAAATTGAATCTTCATCCGTCTGTGAAGACGAGCAGTGCGGACCACGGGTACTTTTAAGTCCTCTTTTTTTTACGAGCGCAACAAACAGCTGACATCGGCAGAGTTACGTCTTCATTTCTACGTGCTTAACACCAAATCTTATATTTACTGGGACTTTCGAGGTTACGTTGCCATGGAGACGGACAGTATCCAATGTCAGACATGGTAAGTTTCGAAGAGGAATGCGGTTACCGTGGAAACAGCCACATGAGTGAGCTGAAGCCTCCAAGGAGGAAAATAAAAAAGAAGCAGGCAGTCAATAAGACAGAGGCAGCATAATGACATTCACTGTGAACTGAAATATTTCGACAAGCAATCTGAGCAAAAACAAACAAAAAGAAAATAATAACAAGAAATGAGGTTAGGAGATTATCTAAAATATTGCTAAAACTGATGATGACCCCAAGGAAACGATGGAGTTAAAGCCTACAAGCCAGGACAATCATAAAGACAGGAGAGCTGATTATTAGTGTGACGCATGATGGCCAAATTGGAGTCGGAGGTCCAGATCCACGTTTAAGATTTGCCACAACCATCCAGCATCACTGATGTGTGAGTCAAGGGAGATTTAATAAAAAGGGCTAAATTTAGATTGGTTTTACAAAGTTTATTCAGCTCCTGTTCCTTCTGCAGAATCAAATGTTATTAGCGATGACATAAAACAGACTTCACATGAAAAGTAAGAAAACTAAACTTCAACGTGGAAACAGTATTTTGATCAAATACGGGTGCTGTTTGGGAATATGTGCAAAAGAACCAAAGATGGCACACTGAATGGTTATTACATGATTTCATAATTACATAACTGCATTCCTACTGCTGATAAAAAAATCCTAATAATATGCATTTTATGTGGGAAATTTGGTCTGAAACGACCTCAGAATAGAACATCATGCCTTATAGTCCTCATCAATCACCTTTCAGTGTGCTTTCTAGACTTCAACTCTGGTGCAGTGGGATTAAAGTTATTATTATTACTTATTTTTAGAACATTTTTAATCTGACTTTTAGAGATCTTTGACGTTACAGTCTTTTCTTTTGATTAGGATGTCACTAACACCGTTTGAAAAAACATAAAAACCAAATAAAAAGAAAAAAGGAACAGTGGAGAACTGGTGAGAGGAAGAATCACTTGAAAACAAACCAACCAATAAAGTGAAGAATCTTTGAGATGTTAAAATGTGACATCAGCTATTATTTACCCTTAGTGCTGCACTCACATCCACAAGCTTGAAATAAACTATTTAAGGAGTTGTGGAGAAAAACAGAAAGGATGAATACAGACGTTAAGAGAGTCTGAGTTTGTTTTAGAAAATTCCATCGAAGGAAACCGTGAGCTTTTCTCTGAGCCCAAGGCTTAAACAGGATACAACGAAAAGGGAACATAAAATGTCAACCACATTTACTGGTGGAAGTTTTTGAGCCTCCTATGTCTTTTCCACAACACTTTTCTTGCTGCTGATGGAAAACACCACCAGACAGACAGTGGAAAAGACAAGTGAGCTGTAAGAAGAATCCACAAGCACCAGCGCTCAGCTGGATCTGCCACAGCGACCAAAAATAAGATAATATATGGATACAAAATATTACTTCATTACCAGGCTTGACAATCTGAAACTACGACGGAAATCGGAAATATATTACTGATCTTCAACCGTATGATAGCAGGAAAACAATTAATTCCTGCGTTGAATAATGCTAAATATTGTTTTCAGCAACTACCACTGTAAGACAGAACTGCACAAGTAATCTTTTCACTTCAACAGGCTCCCCTGAGGTTTTCATGCTCATCCGCTTTTCAAAGCGTGCACTAATCTCACCGATAATCCAATCCAGATTACCGTTATCACATTTCCCTTTGAATCCTCTTATAACACCAACCAGTTTCTCCAAACGCAGCTGAAGGACTTTCAGCTCAGCTTGATGAAATCATGTGACGCTGGCTGTCCTCACAGTGTCACACTAGATATAAATTCCCATCTTCTTTAAAATCAATATGCTTTAATCTGACCAAAAAAAAAAGTTTTGTCCAATGTAGACAGAAAAACTACAAGTCCAGATTCTGGTTACAACTAAGGGATTACATAAAAAACAACAATGTTGTCATCACTAAGGTGGAGTACTTGAATGTGTGGTGCGTTTAGAATCTGTATAATGTTGTGTTAAAGATGTCTCAGGCTTTGTAGCATTTCATTAATCATGTACGGAAGCTAAAGTGTTGCCAGTTTGGCCATTTATTACATTTTGATTGTGTTTGATGACAGGCAAGGGCAGAATAGGAACCTCTTGTTAGCTGGAGGCCAATTCATTTGTCTGTGAAGCAACTAAACATGACACACTTCTGGAAATGATTTCAGCGTTTTTGCCAGACGACTTCATAAAACTGCGACTTCCTTCCAAACCTCATACAGATGTGAACAGTGCAGGGAAGCTTCATCGTGTGCAACGTACACAAAAGACTCCTGGAGGTGGGCTGTCAGACAAAGAGGGCTGGGTTGATTAAGGACTAGAAGGAAGTCGGGGAGAGAAATCACACAACAAAATGCAAATAATTGGATATTATTTGTATTATAAGGAGGTCAAAGTAACAGATGGTGGCAGTCAAGTAAAGCCTGAAAGAGCTGTACTCAAAACATGTTTACACCTAACCTAGCAATATATTATGTTCTTAGGCAAATATGATATAAAACTGTACTTTTTTACACCATATGCAAAAGAACAAAGTAAAATGTAGGTTCTCCTGAGTGTTTTTTGTTTACCAGCGTATAAGTCAATGGGAGGGAATCTAGAATGTCACTGCACCAGCTTGAGAGGAATATTTTTTTTTGTTTCAGTAAAACAAGTCTAACATGGGTGTGACTGTTTGAATCATGTGGACAAAGACTGTTTCACAACTATTTGCCTTACGACATTTCAAACGCCAACTTAGGTTTTCGTCCCGGCATGCAGCAAACACCGTTCGTTCCATCGAAACTATTAATCAAAAGGGATAATGTAGAAGAAAGAATGTTAGGAGTTTACTTACTTCACTGCATGTTTGCTCATATTTTTCAATGACAAAAGGTATTCATTAATTATTTTTTAATGTGGCTTCAGTGTTTTCACTTGATCCAAGTAAAAGAGGACGCCCTGAAAGGAGCTACACCTCAAGGCACGCCTCAGTTTACAATATAAACAGCCACTTTATCAACACTGGGAAAAGAGACTTGTTAGTTTGTTTGGATGTGGTATTGGGCGATTACAAAATCTTGGCATGCTTATTTTCCAGTCTTCCAAGAATTAGCTGAAAGGATCAGTCACAAGTACAAACCTGTCTAACAGCACCGGAAATATCCAACACTTCTTTACAAGAAGGACATTGTTCAGCAGACTTCCTAGGAAAGTTTTGTGTAAGAAAATACTAGTGGCACTGTTGCTCTTCATTGGGTACAAACCTATCAGTCATGTTCTCAACCATATCTGATTGGATTTACAGTTTTGTTTTCTGAATCAAAACAGGGGTTCTGACAAATATCTCTTCCTGACAGACAAAAAGATAAAACCACTTCCCATAAATCAGACAATATTATTCAAACAAAGAAAAGGATGACTTTGAAGTGACTTTTTAACAAATGTTTTACACAGCTGCCTCTTTATTATGTTGCCATAAACAACAAGATGATTTACAAACTACTACTTGGACAAGAGGGATTTTTTTAAAGAACTTGTCACTAGGAGCAACTTATTCCCGTTGCTTTAGAGCAGATAAATAACTGTTTCCTGAGCAACCTTTGTTGCACATAGTGAAGGTGTTATTTTCAGGAATTACATGTCAGATGGCCTTCTCAGATAATATAAAGCTCCCAGCAGGCGTAGCAAATGAACTGTTGCAGTATTTACAGAGGTATATAAATCAGATGTTCAATTGTGCAAACACTAAATCAGTTCAAGTCATTCTTTCTACTATGAACACAGACAGTAGCCTACATATGCTCATATCAAGTAGATAAAATTCCTTGTTTTGATCATCGTCAACATGAGATTTGTTTTTATTCCTAAATTTTCAAGTCCGCCAACAACAACAACAACAAAATATTAAAAGAACTACAAGTAACAAGAGTAGTTCAGCTGGCTTTAAACACGTGACGAGTAGGGACGCACAAATTGTTTAACCGATTGGACAACTTTTAGCTTGACAGGCAGATCCAGCAGTCAAAAATCAGATTTATTTCTAGTCCACGAATTACTAAAAGAAGAAAGAAATCATGCCTCCGATATGAAGTGATGACAAAGACTCAAAGTGTTATCTGTCAAGTTGTTAACAAATAAAGTCAGAAGAAGCACAAAAGGTTACTAAAAGGATGTAAGACAGCTACTTACTTTGCTGCTTTGTAACACAGAAAAGTTTTGCTTTCTAGCACCAGCTGCTACTTAAACAAGTGGCAGAAATATATCCAGATTATTTTGTGAGAACTTTCATTTTTAATAAGAGGCAAATGAAAATAAAGAGTTGACTGTCTTGCATGCAGTTACAATAAAATTAATTTTACAAGGAAGCAGATTCAATGAAATTAGTTTTATTTTCCTTTTCTAACGCTGTCAGACACTGCTGCAATTCATTTTGAATTAAAAGCACAGAAAAAAAAGCCCACTAACTTTGGAGAAAATTATTTTCGCCTTTTAAATAAAGACAGTCAAAATTTTTATTCAGAGAAAAATCAAAAGTATTTTTCACGCTTTCAATAAAAGCACTTGACCTTCCTGTCCTGATCCATGCATGTGCAGCCGCTGTGCTTTCAGAGCAACGATCACTTTCTAACACGTAGGTAACAAAAGGTTTCGCACAGGGATGCCAAACAGTTTTTTTACTTGATCCAATTTGCATTAATTCCTTATTAAATAAATGCTCAGTAACACAAAGGCCAAAAGCTTGAGGGTTTTGTGATTCATTATGTCAAGATGGACTTGAAGGCCTGGCATCGGTCCCTGTACGATGTTTCCTGGACCCAGCTCCCGCTTCACCTTTGACCCGACAAGCGGACATTTCTGGTTATCCTGATCTCCTCCTGTAAGTTTATATATTTTACAGAAAAACTGACAATTTGATATCAATATAGCTTGTCTGCATTAGAAAATAATGCTTACAAGTAAGGCGCAGCTTTAGACTTAAGAAGAAAAATTAGTTCTTCAGTTGAACGTTTTAGGGCGGAAATTATTTAAAATTGTTGATACCAAAAGATTATGAGCACCCATATTTTCCCTCTCACAGGGCTGAAACTGTTTCCTTTTCATCTATTATTTATGAAAAAGATTTTTTCCCCTTTAAACCCTTTTTCCCAAAACCCAGAGTGGCTTCTTCAGATTTCTCGTTTTGCCAAAACTCAAAGACATAAACTTCACATCTTATCTGTATCCTGCCAATCATCAGGACACAAGAGTCTGCTGAGAGTTTTTGATCTTAAGAAATAAAAAAACATCTAAATGTTGAGATAATGTCACTGAACCTTGAAGTGCGCCCAAAGGTCATGCCATTACCCAGTTCAAATGCAATTGGATTAACAACCAGTGGTTTTCTTCTCATCAAATACAACAAAAGCCAAAGTGGTTAATTTTCTCTCAATCCAGAACTGTGCTTCAGACATCAAACAGCTGCCTCAGTTCACTTTATAAGACGTAAGAGTCAGAAAGCAACACGTGAAACAACAACCCATGTAGCATTCTGGAGGGGATCCAGCCATGAAATAATAAACAGAGCTAAGTCTCCTGGTCACAAACAGGGTTTATTGTGCATGGTGGAGCACCCCTCAGACAGAGACAAAGACAACAAGCACAAAGAAGCACAGAGATGAAGCCAGATCTCTGTAAAATTTACTGTAAAAAGTGTCTTCATGTCTAAACACTTGCCATCTGCTGACTCTTCTTGAACCCTACAAACAGAGTATGTTTAAACAGATATGAACCCCCGCCGACTGACTTAAAATTATTTTTAAAAAGACAGAAGAAGCCTCCGCAAAGTAAATGAAGAGCTGCACTTCACTCTGCTGACAACCAGTGAATGAGCTTTGGAAAACAAAACTAATCGAAACACATTACAGTTAATGACACCAGAAGCCAATGTGCAGGTCTGCTGACCATCGTCCTGTCCGATAAATGTATCCTTTCAGCTGATGGGAGAAGGGTGGGGAGGACAGAGAGGACAGTCAGGAGGACTCAGCCAGCCTAGGGGCACGGGCAGTTGAATGGAGCGGGCGACGCTTAGCTGGAAAGCGGTTTTGTGGCTGTACGGTGTTCCTGTAAACCGTTTCCCCTGTAGTCACAACAAACAGAAAACAAACTGCAGCGTCTAGATTTACTGAGGGGGTCACGGTGTTTAGGAAGTGAAGCTATCCGAGGGGCGGAAAGAGAGGTATCACCAGGAAGCATCTGGCATCCTACATGTGGGAGCAGAAAAAAAAAAATCCAGGTTCAAATAGATGCCCCAAAAAAGTCAACTCCTGCTATTGAATCAACTGTTTCATAACAAAGATCAGTATTCTGCCCTTTGGTCATGGGTTATGTCTATCTCTGCTGAAGTGACAATGCATTGAAAGCTGAAGTGGTCCAGAGGTCACAGCTGATACATGCATTGCATATGAGAGACTTCACAATGTGTACAAAATATATACATAGCAGTTGTTTGTAATGGGAGACGAGCTAATTATAGTGAGCTATAGACCCACCTAAAGCAGTTTTTTTATGCTTTTTCTCTATGAAAACTGACACCAATAGTACAGCTGTAACAGAAGGCCTGGATGCCTGGTTACACTTAAAAGTAGGATTTGTCAGCAAAACGAAGCAAACAAGGAACCTAGCGGACATACTTCTTATTAATGGACAAGTTTGTGCAAACAGTAAAAGTTTTTTTTTTCCTTTTTTGCCCTGCTGACAGTTTTGTGAAATCACATTATAGGATCCAACGCGCAACCGATAATAAATGACATGGTTGTGAGGAAAATGAAAAACGTCACAGGGGCACGCTCAACTCTCGAGGACAAACTCTAAAAGTGAAGTCAGTTTCTGTGCAAGAAGCTTTTGCAGAAATACAACAGCTAATGATATGAGCTCGACACGACCAGTTAGCATCTTTAGCCAATTTAGTCTAGGGTTTGTCAACAAAATAGTGTGGAATAATTATCTTGACAAAAAAAATTTATACCGCAAAGCCTTCATATGATCATGGTTTTCAGCTGTCTTTACCCATCATTTATTCATCTAGATCTTTTCTTTTTATTTTTTTGTATATAGACATCTTACTTCTTGCTCAATCTGTTTGTACAGCTCTTACCCCATTTCGGTTATTTTTAAACTGGTCCTAAAGTCTAAGATAATTCAGTCAGGGCCATTTTTGGTCAGCCGTTGAACATAATACGAGTACGAGACAACAGGAATGGCATAACGTTACATTTCTTCCATATCAGTTAGCATCGACTGTCTTTAGAGTGCAGATAGTGTGCAGCAGACGTCAAGCGCTGCACACATTTCGCCTGTTAAGCATTCCCCGTCTGCGAGGCACTTTACCCTGATAAACACACTCCAATTAAACAACAAATCTAATGACAGAGCAGGACTTTTATCTAGTATGGACGGGGGTTTCTGAGGTGATGGATGACATACTGATGGGCTAATGACCAGAGAAGGAACGTACAATATCTGGTGGGATCCTTCAGTGAGGCTAGAACTCGAGTCTTTGTCAACATGCTATTTTCCACTCACAGTGGTGAGATATTGAGGAAAAGAGCATCCTGTAAGTTATCTGCAAGTTGTTCTAGCAGCTGAAAAGAAGAGACACTGGGAACGTGATTAACGTCCATCCAATTAAAGCTACTCAGTACAAAACTAAGAAATGAAACCTAAAATACATTATTATGAACTATATCAAATGGTGCATTTTAAAATAGTTTACTCCAGTAACTTTTCAGATAAATTGATATCCAATTCCAAAATGTACTCAATATAAACAATGCACTTGCATCTGCAAACTTTACTCAACAACTCTAGGCTTATGCTTATGTACCAATATAAGAAAACTCAGACTTCGTTATCCCAAACAGCTCTTTCATAGACATTGCCATTTGGTGGCTGTGGATCAGTGGTTAGAGAAGGCCTCCAGCGAGACAACTGGGGGTTCGATTCCACTAGTATGCTACATGTCGAAGTGTCCCTGGGCAAGACACTGAACTCCCAACTTCCTCAGATGCGTGCCCCATCAGTGTGTGAATGCGATCTAAAACACTGATCAGTCTCTATAGAACGATTTATTCAGGCGGGTAAATGAGGGCACAGGTTGTGTCGTAAAGCGCTTTGTGGCTTGATCTCTATATAAATACAGTCCATTTACCCTTATTGACCTGTTTTCAGTTACTTTGGCTGTTTCCGTAGGTAAACAAACTCATGTGGTAGTTGGCAGCTGTTCACATTTTTTTTTTATTTAAAGGACAAACAGTTGATATAAGAAAAAACAATAGCGCCGATTTTGTTTCTTGCTTTATGATTTTTCTTTTTTTAGCAGTCCTCATAACATTGCAACGAGTACCTTTAACCGTTATGACAAGAAAGAAAATTACTAAATCAACCTTAAAACTAGCTGATTTATTCTTTGGTAAAGGTTTAAACACAATTTTAAAGCTTCATTACATATACAACTATTTCCAAATTTTGACACAGTAGTTAGGTAGTTCATTTGATGAACTATCTATGCAACTAATTAGGATTCAATATGTTGCTCGAGGACATATCAGTAAAACAAATGTTCGTGCAAGAGTAATTTTCATGACCAGCATTTCAATGCAGCACCAGTGAAGCTGACATTGCCACTGTCAACAACCTTTTAAACAGAAAACATCATGGCATGTGTAACCCATAAACAAATTAAGACAGGAAGCCCACACCTCCTCAAAAGAACCACTTAATTATACCCATCTACATCAGTCACTGAATGATATCCATGCACACAGACTCCACTGAAGGCGTTACATTTTAGGGGACGCTTGCAACTAATCTCCAACCAGTCTGATCTGACTTCTCCCTGACCTTGGACAGATAAAAGGAAGACACTCCAGAGTCGTGAAATAAGCGAGATGTGTCTAAAACTCTCAGCCCATGAGATGAAATCCACAATCATGTCAAAGTGAATGGCACATGATGGGCGTTGTTAATAATACTTACTCGAAGACGAAAAAGAGTCCACAGGTTACAAGAATGAGGACAAGGGTGAGGTAGAAAACCCCCGTCTGCTTGGCCATCATAATCCTCCCATCACAGTAAAACTTATTCCGACCTGGGAAGGTCTCCCACTTCCTCTTCTTTGGTGTCCTCTTCTTGTATGGGGTCTCCATTGGCGTGGAGCTGCGAGTGCTTATTTGACTGTACTCGCACTCTCTCATGGACTCCCCAAGATGCATTAATCGCAAAGCGAAAACAAAACAAAAAAACAAAAAAAAAAAATCCAAGAGCTGAATGGAATGAACCCAGGGGCTGGCGAGTTTCTGTGTGGAGGAAACAGGTTGAGTTTAACAGAGAGGCTCGCAACTTTCAGAGCGTTTAAGTTTGAGAGGTGCACTTCCTGTTATTAAAAAAAAATACACCAGCTGCTCTTCATAAATTAGCTTAAGCTTTAAGAGTCCTGCTTTGCAACACATAACAGCAAATGATATAATGTTGCGAACCTTGCTAACGAAGTTTGTTAGCGAGCAACTTAGCTAGCATAACTGAACATATAAAGTGAAGCTAGCAGGCTAACGCGGCTAACAAGTTGACGAGACAAATGCAAGTTATCACGCCGGGCAACTGGAACATTTAAAGGGGTTGGCTGTTTCTACGTTCAAACACGAGGAAAATCGCCAAACTGGCCGTTTCACTTTAAGCAAACTAAGCTAAAATAAAGGAGGTTTCGGTGCGCTGTCAACCACGTATCACTAACGGCAGCGAGGCGTCACATCCCGGCTGCGTTCGTCCGCTCTGCCCGCTGAAAGCCTTACCGGGAGACAGGCGGGAGGGGGGGGAGCCGTCGTTTCAGGGGGTGTCGTCGCGTCGTTATCCGGGTTTGTTGCGACCCGACGCGAAAAAGACCATTTTTGGAAGTTTTAAGGGTGAACAAAGGAGTTCGAAATCTTCTCGTCAAGGGAGGAAAAAAAAAAAAGAAAAAAAGGGGAAGGGAAATCCAGAGAAAGCGACACACACACAGAGACACACGCGCGCGCGCTCGCGTCGTGGAGCCTTCAGACAAGCTCCAGCATCCTGACTCGGCTGGCCGTCAATCAGAGACAAAACGAGTCTTGGCGCACAACGCGAGCCGAGCAGGACATCACAGCCGCCCGGCCGAGCCTTTCCGGGGCCGTCATCGACGAGTCATGGTCGCAGATTTTCACCGCTCCGCGTCGTGTTCGTGGGGAAAAAAGAGGAGGTAAGAAAAAAAAAAAAAAGTTGCCGCTTTCCCCAGTCCTGACAGGCCGGTCGACAGTCCTCCGTCTCCGCCGTCCGCACGCAGCGATGCCGCCCTCGCAAACAACAAACATCAACATGGGAGCACAGAGGAGCCTCCGCCTGCTCCTCCCCCTTCAGCCGAGGTTGGAGCAAAAGGTGCAGGGAGGGAGGGAGG
>NC_051439.1:15574409-15596307 GCF_001649575.2 Kryptolebias marmoratus
GGTTTCCAATGCACGGTCCGGGGGCTGTCGGGGGGTTCATTAAAGGGGGGGCAGGGGCGTGTCCAGGTAGAGGCCCAGGGGGGCACCAGGGCTATGCATTTACTGCCAACCCCTCCCGGTTTTTTAGCAATAAATTTCACAAATCACTGGTTGTATTTTAATAAAACTCTCAGAAAGCAATCACTGGGTATTCATCTACAACTGATTAACTTTTTGGAGCCATCCAGACGACCTAAGCAAATACAAAAATGGCTATGCCCCTGTCAATTTTACAGATACTGACCGGAAACTTAGTTTTCTGGCAGCTGAGAGCCATCCCCAACATGGCCTCTGAATGCTAATAGATCTTTGTAAAAAAAAAAAAAAAAAAAAAGACATTCAAAGCAAAATTCAGTTCCTATTTCATTTAGAAATGTGAACTGAAGAGACACTTCAGGGACTTGAATAGTGACTGTGCTGTTCCCAGTCAGTAATATCAACATATAGAGCAGGTATTGGGTGGCAAATCTGCATAATTGTTTTACTTTCTGCCTTTTCTAATTATAAAAGTGAGGCCATTGCAACAAAAGCTTAAACCTTAATCAATTTTAATGGCCAGCTGGGGGCGACTGGACTTGTTTCAGGAACAACTCAGACTGTGTAAAAAGCCGGAGAAAATTGATCCTGGTCCTCATTTGATTTATTCCCTCTGCAAACATTTTTTTCACCTAATTGGTCTTAAACTTTATTATCAGGCATTCTTCCGAACAGCATGATGTTAATTTTTATAAAACTGTGGTTCTTCCATAAAGGGGATAATAAAGCAGGGTTTGACGAGTTATGATTTCTTCAGCTTTCGTTCACTTGTGACATTTTAATACAGAAACAAACACCGGAGCTGATATACAGTGCGCCAGCTGTGGCATTGCAACACAAAAAGACACTCTTTAGCTCAGGAAAGGATTTTACACATCTATTATTAACCCAGTGACATCTATAAAACTAGGCAGAATACTGTAAAGGACAGAGATGCATGAATTACTAAAATGGATTCATATATGCATCTCATATGAAAGAAATGCAAGTTAAAATTGTATTAACATCTATCTCTCTTACTGTCTTGTTTTCATCTCTTTAGTGTTATCCTTTGAAGCAACCGTTCAATAAAAAAAGATTAAGATTACCTCAGATTATTTACCTGAAAGCACACAGAGTAAATACTATCATATAAACTGTATCGCCACTGAAGCAGCTTCCTGTTCAGCTTGATTAGTACGGCATCAACCTACATTTTGTCATCTGTCCTCTTCCTAACACCTACATACACAGGCACACATGCACGCCTCCTCATTTTGCTCTGAGGCAGTCCAGTGCCATCGCTCCCACAGCTGTGCACGTACCTGCCTTCTCCCGAGGGAAGTCTGGCTCTTTTTCTGCGTAATTTCAGGACGTTTCATTATTCCCAATCAAACAGCACGCAGAATGGAAAACACTCTGACTTTTTTTTTTTTTTTTGCTGTTTGAAAGTGTGATGCTAAACGATGATCAGATTGGAAAAAAAAAACGGAGTTGAACTTAAGATGCTTCTGTCGTGCATCTGCAAGGAGAGCCGGATGGGCTGGCACCTCTGGGCATGTTAAGCAATAAGGGGCCCATGCAACACTGAATTTGTTGGAAAGCTTTGGATGTTTTTAATGGCTGCTAATGATCTGTTGCCCCTCCAGTCTAATTCCTTCAGAGTGGGGCTCGTTAAGCAGCGTAATGATTATGGAAGAAGCAGTTTTTGTGTAAGAGAACACATGTGAGAACAATGGAAATCAGATTCCGCCAAGGACCCATCCATGTTTTGCACAGGAAGCTAGACCAGGTGAAATTAACTTCATCGTTAGGCTAATGTTACTTAACAGTTTTTTTAGTAAGGCATAAATCTTCAACACAGCCTCAACATAGCTTCAACCACATACTGAAATGGTCAGCACAGTTTTTTTTTTTGTTTTCACCCACATTTGTGGTGAGAGGCAGCCCAGTGAGGTAGTCAAGGCCAGCGATAGACCCGTCTTCCCGCAGCCGCCACATCCATCCTGTCAGAGCTCGATGACTCAGCTGTTCAGAGGCGCTGAAGTGTGGGTGGGTTTCTCCTGTTTGGCTACCTACATAGAAACTCATCCCCCACCACACAAGAAGTACAGAAACCTACTTTGCCCACTCCTGAAACAGCACAGCTAGACTTGAAATTTGAAAGGGCATCAAAATGCGCATCATCACATTATCACCCACACACTCCTCCTTTGACTTATTTTGAGGTGTCAGTAACACTTTAATAAGATGAGGATGAGCGAGCGAGCGAGCATCTTTCTGACAAATGACCCAGCTAACAGTCACGGTTTGAGGCTCAGCCTATAAACGGACAGATTATTGCTTGTTATCAACCCCAGGAATGCTCTTATTGAAGGCAACCTAAAATAGGATTTGATATGAAGCTCGCAGCTCCCCTCTCCCACTGACAAAGGGAGGGAAAGAGACGCCAAATTCCAAGTAAAGGAAGTAACTATTCTGGGAAAAAAAAGACTTTCTTGATGTTTTACAGAAGCATGGTGAAGAATAAACAGATTGTCTTGTTATTTGTGATCGTGGAAATAAAACACCTGTAGCAGAACACAGTTTTTGGTTTTCTTATATTTTCCATTATTTATGTGCGAGTTTTAAGAAACTGTAACATTTAAAGCTATGATGGTTATGAAAGTGATGAATGTAAGGAAACAAATTTAACATGAAAACTAAGCGGAGTTGTATTCCTGTGAAAGCTCTTAAAAAACTGAAGAAAAAAAAACAAAAAACAAACAAGACACTCCCAGTAACTCACAAAAGTGGGTTCCTTATTTAAGAAAAAACTAAACTTAAGATCCTCTTATCCATGAATGCTTTGGACTCCTAAACGCATGATTTATCAGTGCTGTGAGAACTGAAAAAACAAGCCACTGCTCTGATAAAACCTTCAATAAAATCACAAAAGCGATAGCTCAAGTAAGCAACTGATGTTTGTTTATTGGCCTAGGATTGTCAGGACATAATGCAACGTCTCCAGTGCTTAACAATGTTCATTGTACATTTATTTGTGACATGTGCAGCACAGAGTATAAATGTGTATACGGAAGAAAAGACGAGGAGTCGTACGAAAAAAGGCAAATTTTACAATGACATTTCATGACATTTTGAAGGTTCTTTTCACATGTTTTTGTAGAGGATTCAAGAATAAGCCAGCTGACATGAATGTAGGACTGTAACAAAAAAGGAAAGATGTTCAGTTTTCTCATGGAGTTATCTTCTCACCCTGGCACTTTCACATTTAATTACCAAAGCGATTGTTTTCTCAGCTATAATACAATGCATACAAGAATTTTTACATTGAAACATCATCTGCCATGTTCAAATATCTGACCCAATTAACAAAATATGTACAATAACAATACCAAATTTTACCAACAATAAAAGCATTTGTTATAATAGTCTCAAAGTTCCATCTCCTGCTATGCTTGATGGAGACTGAAAGAGTTGTGTGCATTCATTGCACAAAGGTTTATATACACAGTGATGAAAAAATACAGACATAACACAATGGTGCCAGAAACACAAAGTTCAACGGTAAAAGTCAACGAGGCTGTGACTGATAAATTAAAGACTTATTTCTTGACAGATGCTTTTCTTTTTTGTTGATTGGCTGGTGCAATGCTGCCACCTCCTGGCCTGAAGCACGCATGACGCTTCACATCCTGCTGTTTTCGAAAGGGACAACTTGCTCTGGTCCTATTGCACAATTTATCTTCCAACGATGGAGACAATATACATTTCAGTTTAAAAAGTCTGTTTTTTTCATTCTCCCACACACAAACTGTTGGCCAAAAAAGTCCAAACATATGTACAGTGTCACGTTTTAAATAAATACGCTTCGTTAAGAAAGTGGTGATGAGCATATTTATACTTATAAAACTGAAAACATCTCATCAACCCAAAAGGAACCACATAATTCAGCACCAACATCTGGTGGCAGCTTTGGCTGAAAAAGTAAATAAACAAGAACAAAAAATAAAAAGAAGGAAAAAAAAGAAAGAAACACAATCAACCAACACATACAAGTATTAAATATTTGTATTAAAATGAGCTTTCAAGTCCCAAACCCAATTTCTTTTCAACAGGGTCCAGAAGCTATACATTTATAGAGTTAATTTTCTAATGTGGATATTTTCTTTTAAAAAACACAAACATTTTCTGTCATTTTAATAAATAAAAATAGAAAACCACAGGGATATCATTTTAACCTTGGTGTCTGCCGTGTTAGTTCTGCTTCTGCTTCTGTCATAACTTCCCTAAGTGAAACAGAACTTGGCAAACGATCGCCACCACTCCTGTGTTGAGCACCGAGGAAATGGAGATGTCTAATAATCTGCTTTCATACAGTACAAACTCTGTCTTGTTCTCTTCCACCTTAGCCATGGCCAGCAGACCCTTAGCCGCTCTGCACATCATGTTTATACTAGGCGGGTCCATGGGGGGGTGTCCGATGTGCAGCAAGCTGTGAGGATTCTGCTGGTATTGTGCCATGCTGACTCCATCTTCCAAGAAGGCAACCAAATTACCCACGCAGCCTTTCTGCAAGGCGATGGCACGGGCCGCTGTCGGGTCTCCCTGTGCCAGGTGGGAGAGGACAGCCACTGCCATCTCCCTGTACACCTGCGCCTTCCTCTGACCCACGCAGCGCACCAAGATGGCAAAGAGTTTCTCTTGTCTGCTAAAAGGGGGCGTGGCCAGGATCAGGTCAACGTTACCGTCCTGGATGCTCAGCTTGCAGAGGCACTCCAGAACCAGCCTCTGGGGACTGAGCTGGGAGTGTGGCGCTGCCGACGGGAAGGGGTCCTGGGCTTCAGCTGAGGGGCAAACCATCCAGTGGAGAAGGCCGTCCAGGATAGGAAGGCAAATAGTGTCTGAATAGGAAGAAAGATCCAGGTGACCCGCGATATTGGCGAGTGTGACCATGGCGTTCTCCCTGAGCAGACTCAGACACTCCCACCACCACTCATCTTTGCTACTTGACAGCTCGCGCTCCTGCTGCTCGTCTCTCTGATAGCTCAGGGCCATCCTGTTCCTCTCTGGGTGCACGTGCTGCAGCAGAAGCAGCCTGCCTAAAAGGAGAACTAGAGCGGGATGGCGTGACATCTCCATGTCATTCCCAGGGATGAAAGACAGACTCCGGACAATGTTTGAGACACAGAGGCATCTCTTGGACAGTGAGTCCTGCCAAGCGGAGGTGGTGCAGAGCGGAGCCTCGTCCAGGCAGCGGGGCTCGTCCTCCAGAAGGGTGATGTGGTCGTCCTCCCCATCTGGATGCACCCTGAACGGGTAAGATGGCAGAGAGCGTGCCGGGTGGGCATGAGAGAGGGCGTCAACCCTGGCACACAAAACATCATCAATAGTAGCAGTGATATGCTTCAGCAGTTTCCGATTTTCCATCTTGTCTTCTTGTTTGTCCTCGTTTTTTGCCTTTTTATCTTCCCTGACAGGTGGTTCACTCTGCGGTTCAAAGTGCGTCTGAATGTGTGCGGTGGAGTCCCCCCCGCCTGCCTGCCAGTGTTGAAGCCCACTGGTAAACTCAGTGATGTAACCTAAACGCTCAATCAGGTCTTCAATCAGGTCGCCTTTGTGCACAATTTTTATGGGGAGTTTATCATACTTGCTGGCTTGTTTAGGTTTAGGCTCTAAATCAGCGGGAGGATGGTCTGAACTCTCCTTTTTAATTTCTTTTTCCCTCTCTTCTTCTGCTTCTTTTTTGTTATTCTTCTCCTTCTTTTTCGGACCAACATCTGAATCCTCCTTTTTGCCGCACACCTCAGCTGGTTCTGCAGGGGCAGGTGGAGCTTTCTCCTCTGTGCCTGCCGTCTGCTCCTCCTGCGTTTCTGCTGCTGAGGATGACTCAGGTCCAGTTAGGGCGGTGGAGTCTGTTTCTTGATTAGGGGCAGGCTCTTCTGTCTGGACAGAATCCGAATCCAAATGGTTTTTATGAGCCATTGTCCCGACCTCAAACTCTTCCAGGATACCAAAAATCTCAATCAGGCACCGGCGGAAGTACTCCACAATTAACTCGAGGAATCCAGGCAACTGAACAAACAAGAATTCAATATCAGTATCAATAATTCACCAAGAAAACAAGAAAAAGAAACAAACAAAGACGATCTCTTACAGTATATTGATCTAAGTGGTTGTGAAAAATAACAAAGAATTACAATATACACTCACCAATACACATTTGCATGACATCGTTTGTTTAGTTTGTCACTGTTTTCTCAATTGAACAACATCTGTGTAACTCCTCAGATGTAAGTGTGTGGAGAATAAATAATCAGTGTATGTGCCGATGGTGCCGGGGCTGCTGAAGTACCAGGCTTAATAAGTTTTAATGATTTAACCCACATATGTTACACTAAAAGGAGAAATTTGCTCAATTCTGAAAGAAATCTATATACAGTAACCATGCAAATAAATGTTAAATGTAGTTTTGATTTTATTTCAACTTATTTTTAGATGTTAGACTTGAATACTATCAACAAGAATCAACCATTTAACAAACTGAATCCATTTGTGTTATGTATGCATATTTTTATTTAAGTCAATCAAATATGTGCATAGTTTTTTGTAATGTAATGGGAGAACTTTGTTAGTTCTAGTTAACTGTTTACAAAAAATTACAAGATTCTAAATCTATTGGACAGAATTAAAACGTTATATGGCATACCGGTGTTTCAATCTAATTAAAACTTCTTTAAGGGTTTAAAAGAATCTGCTCTGTCAGTCATTAAAGGTAATAACTGAGCAGGCTGGTTTTACCTGGGACAGGTTGAAGGAGGCCACGGTGCTGTCGTCGTACAGCAGGATGTTGATGGTGTCTAAAGCCCAGGTGCTCTCCGCCAGCAGGCCGGACTTTAGAGACATCATTACACGCCAGGCTTCAGGTGTTCCTGAGGTTCAAATATCAGGAATGAAGCAGCTTTGACAGACTTTGTTCAAATCAGACACGGGGTACTGAACACTTCACTGCAGATTATCTAGTTCTATGTAAAAATGACTCATTTCCAGCTAGAGTTAGTTTCATACGCTGAAAAATCCTGCCTTAAATCAGTTTTACAAACACCTAATGACATAATGAGAGCTCTGTCTTACCACAGTCCTTAGAGTTGAGTTTGCGTCGAGGCTTGAGAAGTGGTAAGGTGGCTTCAACTGACCCTGGGGGGTAATTGAGGTCCCTCCTCAGGTTTGGAGGAAACTGACCAATGGGTCCACTGCTCTGTGCGCCCATCATAGCCAGCCCAGGTTTAGGCATCTTCATGGGTGACATGAATGGGGCTTTACTGGGGGACATTCGAGGGTCCATTGAGCGATGAAAGGGCCCTGGGCTGGGGGCTCTAGGCAGATGATTGGCCATGGATGGGGAGTTGGAATAAGATGATGGTTGGCGTGAAGACAGGGGGGTCATGCCACCTGATGATGACATGTAAGGAGACTGGCGGTGCCACTGGTCCTGCCCGGGCCGACCGTCCATGTCGTCTCTGCAGATGGAGCCATACGGCGGCATTTGTGATGGCGGTCCTTGTCTGCTGTGGTAGGGATAGCCAAGGTCTGTTCTTGAAGGCCACATGTTCGGCCCATCAGCAGCGGGATTAGGAGTGGGGCCCCCACCCATCATACTGTGCTGGCTCTGGCCCGATGGGGCCATACGGTCGCGATGGTAGGGGTAGGGGAACTGTCCCTGGATTGGTCTGTGTTCTGGGCCTGAGTACCCACCACCGTAGTGATTGTACATGTCCGGCTGCTGGTTGGTGTACTGCATGGCGTACATGTCACTCTCATGCCTCTTGGGTGGGGGGCCATACATTCCATCCATTTGCCGTTTGTAGCCCTGATGAAGCAAAGATCTTCTTAGTGATGACTTGTTCAATGAAAACACACTTCCATAGGGCATGTATTCTCATAATTTAAACAATTACTACCATTACATACATTTAAAATTGTAATATTTTATGTACACATCAGCTTTCTGGTGATATGACAGTACTGGGCACATTTACCCCTCTTTATTTTGTGGATGTAAATTACCTAAATGTGTGGACAAAAATATAGAATTATAGGTTTACTTTTTTTATTGTGTGCTAAATTGTGGTGTCAAAATATATAGCATTTTTCTTATCAGTTGCTAATTTTCATCTTAGTAATATTTATCATAACAGAAGTGATAACAAGAAACAAGAAAATAAAAAAGAAAAGAAATTTTTCAGTATTGTTTATTGAATAATGCTATTCATTTGAAATCTTTGTGTTAAAGTTTTCTTGCTAAAAATCATGACATTTAATATAACTGTCAGATTAAGCATACTGAGAGCAAAGTGCTGAGCTGTTTCCTACCTGTTGCTGTGGATACATCCCAGACGGATGCATCCCATATGGCATGCTGGAATACTGCTGGCCATAACCATCGTGTCTGCAACACAAGGAGACAAAGCTGAAAAAGATGCATCTCTCACCAGTTTATAACCAACAAAATCCTTCAGTAATGTGTTAGACTTTTATGCAAACAGAAGCAGCTAAATATGAGCTCACTGACCTCTGCTGGGAGGGGTATCTGCTGGGAGAGTACATGCTGCCTTCACTGTTGGAGTGCCCCATGTTATTCTGACTGCCTGGGGGGCCCATGGTCCCCTCCATCCCCATCATATGGTCTGATCTAAGGATTAAACAGAACAGCCTTCCGTCTTAAAAAAACAACTAATTTTTTGATCCAGTTCTTCATATTCATCACCAGAAGCTTTGTATGCGTACCTCCTGTCATAGCCTGACCCGTACGGATACTGTGACCTTTGACTCATGCTTAGGCCTGACGGCGGCCGACCATACATGTCAGGCATACCACCACTGGGCATCTGGCTTGGTATGTAAGGATCAGCTCCTGCCACTGTAGAAGAAGAAAGGAAGGAGGTTGAAATAAACTCGAAGAGAAGACGGAGTTGGATGGAGGAGTTTGACTCGCTGTGGTGACCCCAGAAAATCAAACAGCCAAAAGAAAAATAAGCAGATGTTTTTTTTTTGTAATACCAATACAAATAAACAGAAAAATAAAAATAGGAGCGTAAATATGTAGCTTTAAATGAATAATACTGTATTTTTACCAGCAGGTGGCAGCATACCTCTATGAATATTCTCCACCTATACTTTAGAGTCTAAGTGTTGTTATGCAGCTACCATCCACCACATTATTCATTCAGACTCCATTCTCTTCAGCCTTCAGAGGAGCCGCTGTCATTTCTGAAACTACTGTTTGTTCTGAAAACTAAACCACACGACTTGGTCAAAACAGGTGCATCTCAGCAGGGTGGGAAGGATGAAAAGGATGAGTGGAATAAGGATGAGATGAAGGCTAGGCTACAGGAACATCAGACGAGATGGTGGGTTTTTGATAAACGGATGTGTGGTGTAACAAACAGTTCTTATCTCCGTTAAGACTTTTAGTAATAAAACACACAAACATCTGTCCTGATCTGGGTCAACACGGTGATTTGACAATAAATTAGACCAACGAGACACATAAAAGACAAATGGCTCCGGGACACATGTGTCATTTAGAGAAAGAACCGTGTAAGTTTCAGATTTAAATCTTGTTTCATCTAAGTTTGGTGAACATAATTTAATATGATAAAAAAGACTTTTTCTTTTTTGCCCGTAGACAAAAAAAAAAGCAAAAACAAAAAGAAGTGTATTCACATAAAGCACAATAATAAAAAAAAGTCTGTTTGGTGAGTGGCTTCCACAGCGTGTGCCTCACTCACTCTTCCTCATCCCTGCGAAGGGGTCCTTGGCGTCGTACTGCATCCTCATCATCATGTCAGGCATGCTGAGGCCCTGCTGGTAGGGAGCCGAGGGGGGCAGGCTGGTAGCCCGCTTCTGAAAGGCCGGGTCGCTCACCTCCGAGAAGGGGTCCTGCACGCTCACACTGCTCCTGGACAAATGAGGAAAACGTGGAATTATGGGAGGAGTGCACATCATGGACAGAACAAACAGAAGTCTGGTGAGCTCTGAGGGATAAAGAAAAAATGTTACATATAATTATTTAGTTAAAAGCAAAAGAATTAATTCATTACATCGGTTATACATTTGATCCTTTTTAATATAAACTGCAATAAATAATGACCTAACTGTATTAGTTATCGACTCCCTATGCTCCTTTGTAGTTTAACAATTAATAGAATCTATAAATTGATGTGTAAAGTCTGAGCAAAATCTTTACCTTTAAGATGAAACAATCCACAATGTAAAAACACCAAGGAATAACCTACAGTTTTACCATGCTATTATATTTAAAGGTATATTTACATGATTATTGAAAGTGTTTTATTTTATATTTTTTTACAAAATGAAGCAAAGTCTTATGTTTTTAGGTAAACTGTTCACAATCACGTTAAATTATCTTGAAAGTGAGTAAAAATGTGCAAAGTAATAATTAAATAATTAAGCCCAAGCATCTCAGTTCTATTTTTAACTAAAGATTGTTGTTTTTTTTCCCTTTAAACTGTTTATCCTGTGTCTAAAAAGGCTTAAAAGACTAAACTGCAGGCATTGTCGTGGTTAGACAACACTTGTTAAATATGATTTTTCTCCCTTTCACATTATATCATGAAGAAAGCAAACAAAAGCCTTTGACTCTCCTGCTAGGTGTTGCATACAGCTGTCATGGTTTATAATTAAAATCAGCAGAGATGAAGAACAGAAAACTCCAAGTCTGGATCAAGCATCTGAAATCAAAGATTTGTTTTCTGCTCCTCATTAAACTGGTTTTTGGAGACAATATATACACTGTGGGTGAGCATTTAAAGGAATTAACAGCAGCAGAGCCGCTGAAAGCAGCTGATTCAGTGGAGGCTGTGGTACCTGTTGGGGAGCAGCGGAGTGACTTGTCCCAGCGGGGTGGTGGCAGGTGTGGGTGGTTTCAGGTCGCCGACTACCTCTGCTGTTGAGCTGCTGCCAGAGGACTGGGGCGTCTGTGGACCTTGGAGAGAGCCGCCTGAATTAGCTGGGAGACCAAAGAAGCATTATTACTAAACCTGAAGGATTCTCAGAGTTCTCCCTAAAAACTGTTGCTCATTCAGACTGCAGGGGTACCCCACGTCCTCTGCTGTGATCTTGAAGCTGGTTCGAGTTAGAGCGGCCATAGTGGGATTTCGCCGCAGCAAGGTGCTGTATTAGGGAGATAACTTTGGGCTTAAGTCCAAAGCACTCAGAGTGATGCCTGACATGAGAACTGAGCCGAACAAACACACTGCACAAGGGTAGAGGAGATGGGAACACGGGGACTGTTGAAGAGAGGCCAACAGAGGAAGGAGTGAAGGAGCAGCAGGCACAGCAAGGAGAGGGGAAGAGAAATTTGCCCACTTGAGCCGTAGAAGCAGCACAACAATTAATTTGAAAGGTGTTTAAAATTCGTTTAGCTGGTTTTTATTTGGTGCACTTTGAACTCGGAGCTCGAAGGCTCAAATAAAATAAAATTTAGTGTCTAAAATTTACCAACACACAAGCAGACACTTTAGAAATGCATCCACTAAACGTGATTGAAAAGCTTCAGAAAGCTTGTGCTGTTAAAAGCCTGCTTGGGGAAAAAAAAAATACTACCCTTCACAATGAGATCCAGACTGAGGTTAAAATTGGGTTAGTGTGCTCTTTTGTTATGACACCACATTTCTGTGAAATTCTCAGCTCAGATTACTGGGAAATTATAGGAGCGCAGAGTTACAAGAGCCACGCACACAAAGAACCCCCCAACCAGATAAAAACCAAGTGATACAAATTCCCAGAATGAATGGAAAATGGGAACTGTTCCAGCTAAAAGATGACAAAGACAGTGAGAGAACATGAAAGTGTCCTAATGAGCATTTAGCGTAAGAAGCCTTTCCCTGGAACAGCCTCAGTGGCCTCTCCCTGCGCCACATTTCCTCAGAAAAAAGCCCCCCGTAAAACTTGAGCTTTAAAAATTCATGCTAATTCTGAATTATTCAATGATACCCCCTGCCTCTTCATCACAGGAGACTGAGAGGAAGAGAGACAGACAGAGGTAGATGGAGTCCCATGATGATGAGGAGAGGTAGGAAGGAGGGCAATGACGGGTCAGCGAGCATTAGGGATTCTTCACTTCCTGGGCTATCCCGGTGTCAGACTAAATGAATATGCACACACATGCACACACGGGGAAGAGGAAACAATGGTGGGGTTCGTCAAGGTTAAGAGGTTTGCCATTCTTCAAGAGCAGGTGAGCAGTCAGACAGATCTGTAAAACAGAGGAGCGGAGGAATGAAGATGGAGACGAGTGTGAACTTAAGTGCCCTTTGCTCCACATTTAGCAGAAGAAGAAAAAAAAATGACAAAGAGAAAAAAAAACGTGTGTGTGCGCAGAAGACATAAAAGCTTGCATGTGTGTCAGCGGGTGACATAATCCAGTGGAGTGGTAGTGGTTAAAGAGGGAGGGAGGGATTAAAAAAAAAAAGTCAGTCAGCTGAGCTGGTTTTGTGAATGAAAGGTGACGGTGAGGTCGAGTTTGTTTATGTTCTACATTCCAGTCCTCATTAATCACTCCCCACCGCATGAACACGCTCACACTCCTCGCCACCCCCACCAAGCCGCCGGACAGACTCCTTCAGTGACATCACTGAGCTGTCAGTCTATATATAGGTTGGCAGGGAGTCAGGAGGGCAGTTTGTACAGAGCTGACAGTGGAGCAGAGCCCATCAACAGCAAGAAGCACAAAGGGAACAAATGGAGGTTTTCTTACTTCAAGCACTTGAATCTGTCAAACTTCTGTTTTTCCATTACAATATTTATTTCTAAAGTTTTAACATCATAACTGCGTCTATTACCTATCAGATTGTAGGCAAGTCTAAGTGCGTAAAGTTTCCCTTCTTATAATGAAGATAGTAGATTTAAAGTTATGATTGTAGTGGGGCTTTCAGATCAGTCCAACCAGAGGAGACAAACTGCAGCAGAACTGTCCTGCAGAAACCTTGCTCCTGTCAGCTTTTACATCATATGAATTGAGGCTTTTTCTGCAGCTCTGGCAAAATTCAGACACAATTTATACTCATTGTAAATCCCTTCATGTCCATCGGGGATCACGTCAAGCTGGGAGCATCTCAGAAGTGGAAAGTTTTAAAGGATGAAAATCAGCAAAACAAAACCTTAAATGGCTGATTTTACACCTAAATAAGCACTAAACCAGCTCTGAATGCTGGACATACAGTATATGTGGCAAAGAAGAAGAAGAAAATGGGTCCAGGGAAGGTTTAAAACACAAGAGGAAAGAAGCTCATCTGAAGGTTTTGTTTGTTACAATTGTAAAAGTCAGATTTCATGTCTAAAATGGCATCGGTGTCATTATAGTAGAGCTAAGAGTTCTGTTCTGTTCTTGCTGTATAAAGACTGCCTGATCTGTCAGGTGGCAAGAAAATATCCAAGGCTTGGTGCCTTCATTTCATCAAGTGCTGCATAAAGAGCAGCTTCGAGTTATGATTCATCTGCATTTATTCAAAGACAAGCCTAAAATAAAAAGAACTGGACTGTCACATTATGAACTTCCTGTGAAACTTCTGTTTAGATCCTCCTAATGATGAGAGGAAGCCTGAATGATAAAGTCCTGTGAGAGAGTTGGAACATAAATGTATTTAAATGTGTTTATCTGCGTCCGTGTTCACTATATGAGCACGTATGTGTGCATGTGTGAATGCAAATGAAGGCAGATGCTCTTTCCTGCCCTCCAGGAAAAGCAATCTGCAGTGTCTCAAGTAGGTGAAGAGCTCCGGTGTCCTATTTAAAAGCAAGGGTCACTTTTCTCATCTCCTCTGCAAATTAGAGATGCGACCTCACCTCTCCATTCGCACCGAATCTCCCTCACTTCATAATTGTGCGCAGGGACACGCGGTGTGAAACGGGTAACTCGCAAACAAAAAGCACCTTTTGTGTTGTGGTAGTGCACCAAAATAATATTACTTAACCTCCTTGTGCTGTAATCAAATAAAGGCAAGTCTCAGGTTGGAAGTGCAAGGAGCAGTTGTGTCATAACTCACCTCTATTAAACTACAAATCATCCTATCAAAACAGATAAAACCCAAGAGAATCGAGTGAAAATTAAGTGGAGTTAATGCACTTGTGTAGTTTTTTCTCCTGCTATTTTTATCTTGAATGGAAGAATAAATATAACTGAAGCCTTACAAGCCATGTCACTGAAGGGTCAGATTATAGAGAATTTGTTTCAACTCGTGAATGAATCTGATGCATCGTTTCAAGTGAGATTTAAGGATGGAAACAACTTTGAGTTTTGGTTCACAGAGGAAATCTGGATTGATCAACAGCATCTGTCATGTGGCCGCTGACAGATGGGCGAGCCATTAATAAAATGGGAGAGAAAGCGTACCAGGTGAGGGCGGCTGGATCTTGACCTGCTTCCTGCTGTCCCCTTCAGTCACGCTGCTGCCGCTGTTGCTGTCGGCCGGCGGCTCCTCTCCTCGCTCCATCTTACACTCGTAGGCGAACAGGAACTGGATGTACTGCTTCTTCAGGGTGCTGGCAGAGCTGCTGGACGTACCGACGTTCAGGGTGCTGGACAGCTCGCGCCACTTCTTGTTTTTGTTCACCTGAGTAGTTTTAACAGATTGGGACAATCCCATATGAGGATAGCATTGATAATGATGGTATTTCGTGTTTAATTTGTTGTGCTCATGTCGTTTTGTCAGAAAGTAAAGTATTATGAAGGGTGATGGTTTTTCAGCTGTTTTATTTATTTTCTGATGTTTTGTTCAATTTAACTACTTCTGCATACTTTGGGCCATTCTAACACTCATACAGTGTATCAAATCGTTCAGCTCATTCAGATGATGGGTGCTATGACTTTTTTTTTTTTTGCAACATTTATATTTTTCAAAGTATTAAACTTTATATACAAATATTTTCTCCATAGAAATACAATACATACAAATCTCATCAGCTCCTTCCCAAAAATTATGCTGTTTAAAATTGGCAAACATGCAGATTTCTAGTTTTGAAGCTAAAATTTTACTACTTAAAGGATTTAGTTACTTTTAGCTACCCTTTTACTGCTTTTATGTAGTTTTGCTACTTTTAGCTTCTAGCTAGCCTTTTCCTACATTTAGATTTTAACTAGCTTTTTGCTCCTTTTAGCTTTTAGCAAGTGTTTTGCTCCTTTAACAACATCTTCAACAAAGTCAGTGTTTATACTGCGTTTTCACAGAAAATTAATTTTCTAGTTTTGATTTTGTGGTTTTAACATAAAAACAAATGAATACTAGGGTACAATAAAAGCTTTATCTATGCTCGCCACCTACTTTTATTCTTGAGCTCTTTTTTGTGTGGTTTGAGGATCTATTTATTGTTTCACGGAGGAAAAACTTCAACATTTCCACATATTTCAGAAAACCTGTTTGTTCAAGGGTAGAAATGATTCATACAAATATTAATATTATATATATTTTTTATTTTGCTGTGAAAGAAATTGACCTGCTAGCACCTTTGGGGTGAAACGGAGCACCACACATGAGCCAGGGCTTATTGAACTACAATTCTCTGCAGTCCGGTTGAATAATCTCGTGTGAAGCCGTTGTGGAGGATGTGCAGCCACAGAGTGCTCATGCTTTTCTCTGCAACTCTTGGTTGTCCACTTTAAAAACTTGCAAGACTATATTTAAAACTTTTTTTCTTGTAAAACACACAGGGTCTCAGATCCACGAGTAGGTTGTTCAGAAATAATTTATGTATCTCTTTCTCTTGAGCACATCTCTTAACATTTTCAAGCGCGCCATGTGCCATTTAGCTACACGGCGTACTGATGAAGAATACTAAAGCAGCATGTGTAAATGATAAGAGGGAGGTGGCTTTACTGCACAAGAAGCAAAATAGGTGCTATTTTAAGGAATGCAACATCTTTTATCCCTAATATTATCCCACCATCTCTACTTCAACTCATGCGTTACCATGGCGAGGCCTCCGATCTCCCGAACAGCCATGTAGAGCTTCCACAGGTCCAGTGGTTTCTTGCCCACAACTGGAAGCTGAGTGACAGGCGTGCCCCGCTCCTCCATGAAGGTCAGATACCGCTCCACCCAAGCTCGCCTCTCGGGCTCTGCACCCAGCTCGTACAGCCGGCTGATTCGCTCGCCGCCGATGGAGGAGGAGGAGTTTGGGTTGACTTTCTGGCGAAAGACAAACGATAAGAAAAAGCTGAGTAGCAGAGCAGAGAAGCAGTAGCACAATACACAATTTGCAGTTTATTTTCCTGTTGCTGTTTTCTGCTACAACAACCCACTCAACCAGTCTCGATCATTAAAAATTTATCTGTTATTTATACAGTGTGAACGGCTGATTGACCGAGTAAAAAATAAACACTTCTTCAGAGCCTTTGGTTCAGAGTGCAGCCTGTGTTTTAGCAGATTTACATGCCTTTAAATTCAAATTGATGAACGAAGTTTAATCCTAAACAACGCCTGGCTTTAGTTCAGGTTCAGAAACATGGTTTTGATTAGAAAAAAAGCAATTCTGTTACACGCAACAATTACACAGTTTCAAAAACACTATGTAAAACTATTAAATTTTGCATTTATTCGGCCAAAGTATCTCCACAAAACCATCAAACAAACAAGTTCTCGTTCTTACGGGGCTGGAGGGGGTCTTGAGAGGCCAGGGTGGGCTGCTGATGCTGTCGCTGTCATCTCCGTGGTATGAAGACAGGCTGGCGGGGCTGGGGGAGAGGGGGGAGGGCATGGGTAGGGTCCCACCTGGAGTGGCTGGCTGGGACGCGCTGCTGCTGTTATTGTTCATGTAACCATCCTGAAGCTGTTGAAGTGACACCAGTGACATTTCAGGGAGATGTATTTAACTTTATGCTCCACTGCAGCCGCTCACCAATGCATCCTGCTTTTAAAACTTGGTCCAAAACACAAAACCAGCATGAAACACACTGCTGTGTTTGGGCTTCGATAAACAGCAAAGAGTGCTTGTAAAATATAAGGATTTGAGAAACTTAATTAAAAAAAAAAAGTCAACTGAACACAGCACAAAGAACACATAATAAATGTTACCAATTACTCTTTTTTTCTTTTTAAAAAGTACGAGTTTGATGCTTGAGACACATTTAAAGAAGTTGGAACGGGGTAATTTAAGGACAACACTTTCCAACTTCAAATTTAAAATACAGATATGGTTTGTAGTTTTTTCTTTACAATGCACAGATTGAATGAAACAAGTTTAGATTCCATTTCAAAACTATGGATCCTGTCTGGCTGAGTAAAAAGGTGAGTGACCATCTGACCCCTTACCAGAACACACATTTAAAAACCGAACAACATGTAAAAATCTTTAGTGCAGTGTTACCTGTAAATAAATCCCCCAAATTCTTCCATATTTAATAAAAGAAGAACTGATTTTGCCCATCAGTAAATATGTTTCTGTCACGTTACTGGCGTAGATCTAAAATGACCATTTTAATTTCAACAGAAATTAATAAAACCAGTTTTTTTTATTTATTTGGCATTTTTGTACCATTTTCAGTGAAACAAAGACTTAAACCGGTGTGCAAATTAGACATTTCAGTTTTAGTTATATTTAAAACAGCATTAGGTTTTGTTGTTTTTAAAGAAAATTAGGTTGTACAAGCTTTTATGGTAAAAGCTATGCATAAATAACTTTCTCAGTGATTTCTTAATCTATATTTTTATATAGTATGGTACAAAACAGTTTCATATTTCTAAGCATGATACAATAAATGCAGGTTTAAATTATGTGTGAGTACAGCTTTTAACAAGAACTATATTTTATGCCCACAGTAGATGTTACTGCGAATTAGTGCACATTCTATAAAAGGAATGGATCAATTTGTTGGCATAAGAGATTCAACATAAATGCAAATCAAATTGATACAAATTCCACTTTGTGTAAATCACTCCGTGCTCATGAACATACATCTGTGAGCAAGTTTCTGTTGGGTTCTTCTGTGTGTGTGTAAGTGTGTTGAAGACACTGCAAAAGAGGGAACAACAGCTTGACAAGTGCTTCTCGTCTGCGTACAGAATGCTCATGTCAGCAAAACCTTATCTTTCTGGGCCTCTCTTTGGCTGTCTCTCTGTCTGAATCTCTAACTCGTTTTCTCTTTCTTGGCAGACAGATCATCTCTTCGGGGAGCACTGGGGTTCTTTCTGGCTGCTCGGGCTGCCTTAAATAATTCAAAAGGCCCTACTACCGTAATCAGCAAAAGAAAAGACAGGGATTTGGAGGGAAAAGTCGTGTAGTGGTTGTGATGGAGGCGTGAGTGCATGTGTGCGCAAAAAACAAGGGGCGGGGGCAGAAAAGAGCAAAGAGCTGAGTTTTGTTGTTGCCGAGCTACTATTGTAGGTCAAAATGAGAAATCAGCATTGTGTATTGAGACAAAACGAGGCGCAGAGGAAGAGCTGCGCCTGTTGTGGAAGTGAATCGCAGAGTGCGGGTCTTCTTGTGTTCATCTGCACTGTACGTTCTGCGTCTGTGTTGTGTTTGAACGCGCGCGTGTGTGTGTGTGCTGCAGATGCCGAGCCCTCGGTTTCCCTTTTAGTTTCTCTCTTTATTGCAGCCCGAGCTGCTGAAACATCAGCAAGTGGAGAGTGCTGCGGGCAAAAGCAAAGCGAGGGAAGCATTAAGAATGGTAAATGTTAAACAAATCATTAAATATGGTGGGAAAACAACAGAGAGAAGAAGCCCACTGTGCTGAAGCAGCATGGGCTGATCAGGTTTGGATTAATTCATTTAGATAAAAAAGCCAAAACACAACTAAAGGCCTAGCATTCCTTGAAGTGGGTCATCAGATATTTTTCTAACAGACACACAAACAGACACTCCCACAAACATCATTACTCGCTTTGTGTCTTTCGGTGGCAAGCGACAATAAATGATAATAAATTATTAAAAGTAAGAGGGTTAGGGAGGTACCTTTGGTTTGTGTGTTTCGCTGTTGGGGCCGCCATCATCTTTGACGTCCAACTTTAGTTTACCATCTGGGCTCATTATGCCATCTCCTGAGAGACCAAACAGGAAGAAGAAAAAACATTTACAAAATGTATTCAGACGATCCTTTTTACAGAAGTTTACAATGCTGAGACAAAAAATTACAAGCAGAGTAAGCTTCCTATGTAAATTTAATTTGATTTTAAACCCTCCTTAAGTTTTGAGTAAAGTTTTATAATTAAAATGTATGCTTTCAGAACAGCACATATATAAACTTTTATTGCCTTACTTTTAACTCTCTAAATCATACTTTCTTTGTTTAGGATAAAAAACTATTCAACATTGAGGTATACAATTTTGTTGAAAAAGTCACAAAATGTCACAGCTGCAATGTTTTTAGGTTTCAAGGTCTCTTTAGGCTCGTCTGACTGTTCATCTCAAACACTGAAAACACAACACAAAGAACTCTAATTAAAGCAAACTGAGCTGCTGTATTCTCTCAGTTTTGGAGAAACTATTCACATTTTCACAAATTCAAAAGGTGATGAAACAATAGAAGATTTGCATTCAAAAGAACCTGGCAGCTGACATTACGCATATCTTTATTATGCTTCTATCCGAAGAATTTAAATCCTACTTTTAATAGTGTCACCTGCATATTTCTTCATAACAGAAAACAGTGTCTTGATGCAAGGCTTCCCTTTTATTTCTCTGTAGTGCGCTGCAGTTAAATGGGAAAAACTAACGCTGTTTCACTGTGCCTTTTGGCACTGCAGTTTGTTTGTTTTAAATACTGGACATTTTTTACTTCAAATGTTAGCAGCCTGTTTTAATGGGACTGAAAATATTCTTTGATGTAAGTGAGCAACAATGCAGCATCTATAAAAATTAAAAACAACCAGTAAGTTTTGCTAAAATGCTGCAAACATGGGCTCAGCTACAAGCAAAACAGATGAAAATTATGAGCTGTAATTTAAAATCTCAGCTATCAGCATTTGGATTATCAGTATGTATTTTCATAATTTGTTTGCCAGCTGAAAATGATCCACACTTCAGTAACAGACTGTAAAATAAGCTGTGCTAGTTGACATTAATTAGATACCTGAAGGAGGAATACTGTAGCCCGGACCTTGTCCGTTTCCTGTAGCTGAACTATTGTTGCTCGTTGGCTGAGTGTAGGAGATGGCGCTCCCTTGGTTGATGCTTGGGCCTTGGTAGTTTCCCTGCCTACCACACACAGAGGAGCAAAATGTTATTAGATCTAGCAGACATGAATGAAGTTAGAGCCGCAATGTAATGACAGGCTGTGGGGAGAAGCCGGTAACAGTGGAAGCTGCAGAGGAACAGAAGTCACATAATGACAGAGATGATATTTGGCAGTCTGTCACTGCCGTCCTCCTTTATGGCTTCAAAAAAAAAAAAAAAAAGAAGCATGTACTTCTGAAAGCCATGCTAAAAAGACACAGCATATCCCTGATCAAACAAACAGCTCTTCTAAAAGATTTAGGATGAGCACGTAGCATCAGAAAAAAAAAATATCTTGCTGCTGTTCTCTTCTACTAATCCCCCCTCCCTCCTTTCCCTCTCGTTCTCCCTCTTCTTATCCCACAAGTCATAATTTAACTAATTAAGGTGTGCTTTTGGAGAGGATCTTGTTATTTGTTGCCATGGTGACGGCGGAAATCAATGCCGCTCACTCAGCCTCCCCTCTCTATCTCTGGCGGCTCATCACATGGTGTTGCAAGTGACATCAGAGGGGGCTTATCTGCAACCTGGTGAATGCTAGCCATTCGTGTGTGTGTGTGAGAGAAAGAGAGAGAGAGAGAGAGTGAGAGAGAGAGAGAGAGAGAGACTAAAGGCAGAGTGTAGCATTTCATGCCAGATAGGCCGAAGGCTGAAAGGTAACACTGCGCTTGGAACTATTAAGTCCATCTCCTGATGAGTACCGCCAGGACAACCATGGGAGAAATCAAAGATACAAAATGGAGAAATAAAATGTGAGGACACAATAGTACAGTCAAGAAATAAAAGGCTGAGAACTGATTGTGTGTTAAAGGAACAGAATGATGGAAGCAAAACATGACAGGACACAGAGGGGGAGTAATTCTGGTGCAAGATGTAGCGCTGTTTGTGTGTGTGATTTACATGTCAGTCAATTCTGGCCTAACTGGCATCATTCTTTCTTTTTACACACATCATATAATACCACATGTTGGAAGCGATGCACATTGCCTGAGAGGAGGGATTGGTTTGGTAAACCTCCCCATAATCTCATCTCACAGATGTAATTAGTCATAGAGCACGGCTGATGATACATATGTAATCCCTCTATGGGGGCCGAGGTGCACAGGGGAGCGACATGGTGAAGAAACACAAAATCCACGCTTATCTGTCCCCATTTCCCTACAAAGAGGGGGGAATATAGACTCCTTCAGTGCTGCCTACGTGTTCCCTAAAAAGCCTCGCATGAGTCAAGACGCAGAAATAAATTCACTTTTTGATTGTCGCACCTTTTTAAGCGAGTCAGAAATGTGTTCTGCATGCAGACTCACAGAACAGAGAGTCTAGAGACGTTGAATACCTTCACCTAACTCGTCCGTACTGTGAAAAAAATAAATAAAATGTCCCCCTCATCCACCTTAAGCAACAGAAGCACAAACTCTCGTGTGAATACTGAAAAATCCAAATCAACAACAAGAACAACAACAACATCGGTTGGTGTTTTTCTACTGTGGCGCTCTCCCATTATGACTAATTCATGTCATAAAAAAGCCCATTAGAAAGCACTTGATGGAGGCACTGCACAGCGTTTAATCACACTTAATATATGCATGTGCCGCTATCGGGGCTGGGGGGG
>NC_051439.1:15596370-15623734 GCF_001649575.2 Kryptolebias marmoratus
CAGCACATCCATCTTGCTCTTGGGCACCTTTGTGCTGACAAAAAAAAAAAAAGTATCCTTTTGCTGCAGAGAAAGAAAGGGTGAGTGAAGGAGGAGAGGAAAGAGAGGATGGAAATGAGGGTGACGAAGAAAAGGAGAAGGGGAGGGAAATTAAGGCAGGAGGAAGCCTGAGTGGTGTGTATACGAGCCCCTGGTGGACCGTTGGGGGGCGTATTTTTAGCTCAAGGCCTCAGAGCTGGAAGAAATTGCTGTTCCATAACACACACACGCGCACACACACACAGAGAGTAAAAAATACAAAACATCTAACATGAACAGGCCAGAGCTCTTGTATTTTGTTTTGGAGTTTTTTTTTTAAAAAAAAGGAGAAAAAGTGCATCAAAACCACTATTTTTAGTTCGCTGGACACAAATTGGATAACTTAGCCTTAGAGTTTCAAAGATATACTAAACATCAGACAAAAAATATGTTTTTTATACTCTGGTTGCTTTCATTGTTCTCTTAAAAATTCCATTTAAATGTTACACCTTTACTGTTCAACCTGATCCACCGATTCCTAATTTCACACACACACCTAAACACTCATCCTTGTATTTCTTTTCACTATTTAGTCCATGTGTGAAGGGCATCTGAGAAGGCCACTATCAAACCGTGAGGAGAGAGTGTGTGTGTGTGTGTTTGAGCTTGTCCTTGTGTTAGCTCCGTTGCCAAGGGGATGCCATGGTTACGAGGTGCCAGCCAACCAGCTGACGGTTTCTCTCTAGAAGTGGCAGCGCCTTTGTCCTTCATTCGTGCTGACAGGCCGCGCCAATGCCTCCCAGTGCAGCTAACTGGACGAGACAGCTGAGGCGCTGGGACTGCAGGAGCGTGTGACGGCTGAGAGGCCCTCCCTATCGATCCCTCTGCTCGGTGCGTGTTTAAGTGAGGAAAGAAAGAAGCGGTGCGAGAGGCTGGCTGGATGGAAGGATGGAGTGGATCGGCTGGAGGCTATGAATTATATATGGACCCAATCTGTTCTCAGGGCAGCTTGGGCTCGATGCTTCCCCAAACTTCTGACTCAACTCACCATCCACACTCACAAACACACACAAACACTACGGACCAGAATAAACCAAACACAAAAAAAATAGAAGGACAGCTTTTAACATATTAAATCCAGAGAAAAGCCCCCCCCCCTCCCCTGCCTTCCAAACATCAAACAGCTCAGGATGGATGGATGAAGGAGAAGCCATTTATTTTGCCCATCTAATGAAAGCAGAGCGCTCCGCAGCGCTGCCAAGACTGCGAGCGACAAAGCGCCACAGGCAGCATCTTCCGTTCTTGACATTCAAGCGCTGCTCTTATTTATTTAGCAAATTTACTTACTAAGGAGGTCAGAAATGAATTATTTGGCGAGGATTTGCCTGCGAGCACTTTCCTCTCCTCTCTTCTTCCCTCATCCAACATTTTTCTCCCTTCAATTTCCTTTTTATTTATGGCGGTTTTTTTTTTCTTCTGAGCTTTGCTCTTCTTCAACTAAGTGCTTATTTTTACGACAGCTCGCCTGTTCCTATAGCTCCAGGAACTTTTTGCAGAGAGTCGCCGGTAGCGCTGGAAAGACATTTGTAAAGCCAATTTGATCCTCAGAAGCTGCTGCCAAGAAAAGCTTATACCTTTTAATACTTTGTGTTCTTCTCTCTCTTTTCCAAAAACACATCAATCTCCAGCCCCCTAAAATCCCGTTGTGCACCTCTCTTCCAAAAACGCTTATACTTCCTCCTAGTGAGGACTGTCAGTGTTATTTAAACATATCACGCTGACAACTGGCAGCTGACTATCCTTCAAAAGTAGTCTTGTTGTGACAGTGATACTATTTTACAGCAAATTAGCCACATTTGGCAAATTTGCCGTTCTCGATTTAAGGGATTAGATCTGCAGAAAGAGAGTATCAGAGTCAGAAGACATTTAAAACTTTGTGTGCCAGTTTTACAACTAAAGCAGGAGGAACAGGAATATTTTCCATGCTTTAGGTCTCCAGGTCAAAACTCTTCCCCGTCAACCATATTAAACTGATTAACCAATAGAAGTGGGACATTTGTTTCTAATTCCAGCCCTCTGGTGGGTGGAGGGGAAACTGACACGGCTCAGGAGGAAACAAAAACACTCGATACGCCACACCTAATGAAGATTTAATCTCGACCCACGCCTGCAGCCATGGGATGCCAGAAGTGGCCCTCCTCTGTTCATTTGAAATTCCTTTCACTCAGTGTAATGAAATTGGAGTGTGTTTACTAATGTCTGAGGGTGTGTGTGTGTGAGAGAGAGTCAGAAGGGGACACATATGAGGGATGAGGGGGCAGAAATGTAGAGGATTATTAGTGAGGATGAAGCAAAGGGACATGTGTAAGAAAATGAGAGGAAAGAAGCAGAGCCCAGCTTAAATTTAACTAACTAGCTGCTTATTTTGGAAGGTTTAGTAGTGGGTGTCTGTGGCAACCGGCGTTGATTCATCAAAGAGGAAAACTAGACACATGCTTCGACTAACAAGTTGTTTCTCAGATGGAGAAGTCTGAATGTTTCACAATGTTGCAGAGATCTGGAGCCTTTAACTGCAAGTTTTCGGAGGCCAATTTTCTCCTGATCTCCTTCAGATGTTCTAAAGTGGGATCTGAGGGAGAAAAACATAACAAGGTTGTGTTGGAGACAACGGAGAACAAAAGGCAAATTGGAAAGAAGAAAGGCTGAGTGAGATAAAACAGTCTGGGTAGGATAATAGACCTGCACAAAGATGACAAGGGCGATACAGTCGGGAGAGTTGGTAAAAAGAGTGAAACAGGTGGGAGGAGAGAGAGGAGAAGTAGACGTGGAGGGATAAAAAGGGGAGAGTTAGCAACAGCAGATGAGAAGAAAAGTGAGTGTGAGACAGATAATCTCGCACAAAGTTGTCTGCAAAAATGTCCGTTACAGCAAATTTTTATGGCACGTTTCAAAAAATTTGCTTTCTGCCAAAACACTAAATTCTACTTTTGGAAAATAAATAAAGAAGGCAGCAAAAGTAGGACAACTTATTTACATTTTTAAACACTGATTTGTTTTGGCATCCAATTGTCTCATCGAGTGAGGAAAATTTTTCACACTAGCTGGGTTATACAAACCCTCTGTCATAAACAGTCTAGTAAAGTGATGTTGTGATCTGAATAAACACTGTAAGAACTGGGAAATTTATGAGGACGACAGAAAGGAGAATAAAGGGGCAGAATTTTAACAGAAAATTAGTACAAAACCCCTTCAGTGAATTTGACTTTTTGCTTGCTATGCAGTCTGTGAGGCATAGCACGACACCTTCCCGACTACTTCATGGAAATGAAGACAAAATACCCAACACAGGACACCTTTCACAGCTGATAGTGAATCAAAATGGATCACTTTACAGCAAACTGAGTTAGAATGAGAGCGAACAAGCCTTCTCCTCCAGCAGCTCCACAGTGAGCGACACCTCTCTGGTGTCTTGGTGGAGAGACTGACAGGCAGCCTCATTGGTCCCAGCAGTGGGGATCGTGTCATGCCACTTCTTATTGACAGCCCAGCCATCTCTTAATAGCTTGTTCAACATTTGCATTGGTGCCTGTCTGCATAAGTGTGTGTGTGTTGCAGTGGACCCCCTGATGCACATAATTAATAATACACATTGTCAGGCACTTGCAACCCTCCCCAGTACTCAACAGGAGTGTGCGTCTGCTCAGGATGTTGAATGTGCTCTCTTGCTGCTGCTGTAAGAGGTATTAAAAGTCGCCTGTTATGATCTTAATGACAATTAAAATTATATCATTGATGACGCCTTTGGTTTTCTGCAAGTGAGGACTTTTTGTGATTTACTATAGATCTGCTTAGAAAACTGTCAATATGACACAACAGCATTCATACACAAACACAAGAGAATGAAAGTTACATATGTAACTACGGTTCTATTTCATGCCTACTGACCGCCAGAGGGCAGTGCTGAAAGCAATGAATGACTAATATCAGCGATGTCACAAGGAATCCTGAGCACATAACTCACTGAGGAGACCCCGAGGACCCTTGCAGAAGAACCTGGCCCAGAGGATGAGGCGTGGCCACATTAACACTGGAAAATCTGGTGAACGAGCTTGGGGAAGCCTATGATGCAGCAGAACATATGGTTTCCAGTGGAACCCCCTTCATAGCTGCCCAGGAAGCAGAGGCGCTCCTGGTAGAGTGTGCGTCCTGCACCGTTGGCGTGGCAGATGACATCCACAATCCAGTGGGAGAGACACTGCTTGGAAAGAGGACAACCTAACCTTGGACCTCCATAACACAAGAACAGCTGATCTGAGCATCTTATATCCACGGTAGCTGCAATGAATGCCTCCAGCACCCTCACTGGGCACAATAACTTGGACCTATCCGTGGCCACTCCTGACATAGGCTGAAATCTTGCCAATCTCAATGGCTGGTTACAATGAGAACAGGATAGCATTTTATTGTGTGAGAGGTGGGCAACACCCTGGACAGGTCGCGAGTCCATCACAGGGCCACATAGAGACAACCAGCCATTCACACTCTCACCTAGGGACAATTTACAGTTACTAATTAACCTAACATGCATATTTCTGGTCTGTGGGAGTAAACCCTTGCATACATGGGAAAATATCCAAATTCCAACTAGAAAGGCCCCAGGCTGGAAGGGCCATCCTGCAACCTTCTCGCTGAGAGGTGACAGCTCCAACCACTGCGCCGCCCTAGGAAAAACATTCCCCAGCATAAAGAAGTGGAGAAACCCCCCGCTCCACTTAGGCGACAGCCATGTTTTCACAAGTTTCCCTGGCAGGGTTCAGGAAAAGTTTACTGCCCACACAATCCCTCAACAACTTCCATGTGCAGCACCACAAGCACTCATATCGTCAAAGTCTGAGGGAAGAATAATAACCCTAAACTCTAACAGTGTTACAGCATCAAAGTACTTTTTATTTATATGTGTGTGAAGAAGCTTGCTTCCATCATCATTTCTGGTGTTCTCACAGTTAAAACTCAAGTTTACTTTTTCTCCTTTTATGTGTTGACTGTACAGTATTCATTCCACCCTGCCTTCTCACAAGTGAATATCTGAGTTTCTCCCCAGTAAATGGCTCTGAAATCAAAATGTCAGACACTTTATGAAATGTGTGAAGAAATAAGGGTAGGGTGGCTCACAGAAGAGTGAAAGCCCTGAGAGAAAACTTGGGAAGTCACTTAGCAGACAGTAATACAAGATAAAAAATGATCACTGGGCTCTAATTCTAATATAAAGTTTGCAGTGGTCTATATGTTTTAACAGTCTAAAGTTCTTGTTTTTTTCCCCCAGAGGATCTAGCTGTGTTCTTACCTGTTGTGAACTGAGTTAGCAGAACCAGGCATGCCAGCTGCTGCTCCTTCCTGGGACTTGCGGTTACCCAAAGAGGGAGGACCCATTCCTGGCCCTGCTGACTGTGGCATGCTGGGAGAACTGGGACCCATAGATGGGTACGTCCGATTCTGGCTGCCTGGGCCAAGGTTGCGTCCTCCAGGTACTGGCTGCCCAGGGCCCTGACCATGCATGGGACTGGTAGCGTTCATCTCTAGACTGTTAGTCATGCCGGGTCCAGGGCTGCTGTAGCTGGTACTGACTGCCCCGCTGTAGTTAGAGGGCCGAGGGTAGTTACCTAAAAAGAAAATATGGGATAATTAGCTTGCTAAACTTTACAACTGATAAAAATGTACACATAAAAGAGCGTCCTTCCAAAATTAAACAGTTGGCTGACAACAGTTGAGACTTTTTTTCTTTGAATTTAATGGACTAAATGACTTCTGTGAAATATAATAATTGCATGTGGGCTTTTTAAATCACCCCGTTTGAGAGGAATGGAGTGCGCTTGTCAGCCTATGCTTTTAGAAGTACAGCAATGACAGACAACAATTTCATCCATCTAGAAAATAAAACTGACAAGTGAGAAATGAAGAAAATGTAAATAGCAGGACTAAATTCTTATTCATGACCTCTACAAAATACAGTTGGAGAAAGAAAAAAAAAAAAAAAGAAACCCTATATGGGGTGTGTTTCTGATGACATTTTTCACAGCTGCAGGTTGCTGGATAGCCCTGGGAACAATTTCTGAGCTTAAGGCTGACTTTGTGAAACACTTGAGAGGAGCTCTAATCTGCAGTAAATGCTTTCTTGCTGCCCTGGAGTGCCACGCGACCATGATGCCAGAAGCTTTCCTAAGGCACACTTAAACCCCTCCATTTTGGCTTTAAAACCTCAGCTTGATTCCAACTGGAACGCAAGCTGAAGGAGAATCACCACACTGGCAAATACAACACGCATATACATTCAGGCACTCTACAAGACACCTATTCTACATGTGAGAGCTGTGCACACCCCTATAAAGAGCAGAGTATTCCCTCTGCAGGCTCTGAGCCTTTTCGACTGATATTCCCTCCCCGGGACAAATGCTCCGCAAAATAGAAATGAAAAATGTGGCATCCTCCATTGTAAAGGGGACTATTTATTTTGATTTGATTAAGGGTGCTTTAGTTGGGCCTCACTGCATAATCCTCTGAGAATATGTCTGGAAAAGGGGATCAAGTCCCTTTAAAACCTGAAGGCTTTTCTGCACACTCAAACGAGAGAAAGTTAAATGACAATATTCCACACGGGGGGGAAGAACAACTCTGAAAATGGAAATGGCTTCCCACTGTCCTCGAGTTGCTTCAGTGAAGGCACTTTCCACATGACATAAGCTCGTGAGCCCAAAAGAGACATAAGCAGCAGAAGGTGGGAAAAGAAACAAAGAAGAACAAACAAATAAAAAAGGAAAGAGAAAAAAACCTTGAGATAGGATTTATAGTGAATGGAAATAAAAGTCTTTCCCATAAAGTCAGCAACTCTGCTTGAATTTGTCCAGACATTGAGATGAAATCTACTATGGGAGATGGGGGAAAAAGAAGCGGATTATTTCTGGGAAGGCTTTGGTGAGTCGGTGAGCTGAGTGCGGCTGACACCTGTCAAGGATTTTGGGGCTGTGATAGGGGAGCGTTCAGCAAGAAAGGATGTCTGGTAACGAACACAGGAGGAAATGTATGCTGCTCCACTGTGTGAATGCAAATATAATACATTGGAGACCATACAACCACTGAATGACACATTTCCATATTTCTAAGATTCAGAAGTGACTGTCTGCAAGGCTGCGGTAAATCCTGGGAACACTGCCCTGTAGCCTCTGTGCTCTCAGCTCAGCTGGATGGGGTTGCTGCAGATGAAAAAGGTCCCAGCCAGCAACCTCTCTCAGCCCTCTTTGGGCAGCTGTTGAGACCCATGGCTGCAGGCCATGCATTCTCAATCGCCTGGGCGGACACTGTGGTTTTTGGAGCTTGTGACCGATTGAGGCTCCAGCTCGCCTCCTGGGGACTTGTTTGTGTCATACAGTCCCATTTGGACAATCTGCTTTTTTTTTTTTCTTTCCTGGCAGATGGGATATAGCCCTAAATGTTCCAAAATCAGAAGTGAGAGTCTGGAAATTTCCATGAGTGTGTTTTCAAGTTTTTGTATGGGTGGTGGGATGCTGAGCCAAGTGTAACCAAAAAGACTACAAATGTGTCATCAAGTTAGCATGAAGCATCAAGAAAGCTTATTAGTTTTTATGTAATACAGTCAAAATGCCCTGGTTCTGAGCTATAATTACCTTGGCTGAGATGAAGACAGGGTAGCTGTGGGATAAGGTTAATGCAAAGCTTTTTAATGAGACTCTTGCTCTGTCCTGACAAGAATGATTCTCTTCCTGAAGGACTGGTGTGCTGCCAGAGTGCTTCTTCAAGGACAGATAGCGTACTAACACATTTAAAAAAAAGAGAGAGACTGAAAGCTTAGCTTCAAACTCCAAGGTGTTATCTTTAAATGCTTTTAAAGACTTAAGAGGTGCAAATTCATTACAACAGAAGAAGAGGTTGGATCATTGTTGAGCTAAAGTTCAGACTAATGCTGAAAAAAAATGAAGGAATTAGGATGCATTTATAGAGCTAAAATAACATGGTCATCAATCTAAAAATGACAGATGGCCAAAATATGTCAATCCTCACTTGGAGTTCTTTAAAATGCTTAATTTAGAAATAAAAATAAATTGTTTATTTTAAGGATGACAGTTTTATTTAAAGACTTTTAAATCTTACTAATGTTTAAACAAACCATAATGCGAGCTGATCCAATACACATGTTAGTATGAATGCACAGAAATGTGCCATCTACCATTTACAGTTTGTGCATGTTGCTCCTATTGCTCTGGAATATAATTAAGCAGGGACACAAGGAAAAGAGGACAAGGAGAATGCCATTTCTTATTCACACCTTCTTGTGTCCTTGTTGCTCAGTCTTGGTTTCCAGCATTTGGTGCCTTTGGGGAGTCTTGGTGATATTTATAGCACGATGGAGGGGAGAAGAAGGAGAACTCACGGTGCTTCGTTCACAATTACACGGAAATTCCCAGAATGGTCACGCATACATCCGGCGCCGAGTTTAATCCCTGCGGTCCCGCAGGAGAACCAGAGTGTGACCGAGGAGATTACTGTCTGCTGCTTCCTCAGCAGACTGGACCAGCCGGAGCTAACAGCCGAAGCAGTCACTCTCCTGTCCACGGTGGAATAAGGTATGATGGTGCGGCAATGTGCCCTCAGGTCCAGTGAACTTCATCAGTAAGGAGTGGAACGCAGATTACATGGCCACATGCTTGAGCTGCCAAGTACAGGAGCCTGTGCAGGCTGTCTGTGTCCAAATGTGGATAAGCACAAATAAAAAACGAATAGCAGCAATTTATTTCCTTCTTTCTTGTAGTTGTAGGCAGATGATCGGATTCTCTTATTGTGTAGAATTATTACGTCTGTTTAAATAAAACCGTTTATTCTGTTACTCAGCAAACAAAAACCCTGAAAACATGTCAGTCAAAACAACAACAAAAAAAGATAATATAGAAAGCAAAGTTCAGATTTCTTAATGTGCTTTAAGACTCACTATTCATTGCTATAATGCTGGAATAGATAGTTGTTTTTGCAGCATTTCTTACTGCCCGAGGCCCCCACATCCTCTCTCAGCCACCTCAGCACCTTCCCCAGCAGGATTTCTGAGCCACAGCCAGGCTGAGGTGCAGCTTGGGGCCACCAAACTCCTCACACTGTCAATTTCCTCCGAAGACTTACTCTTTCCTCTAGGCACTGGCTTGAGTCATGGGTTTTCCTTTTTTTTATACGATTTAAATTGCAGCTCAGGCAAGGCACCATGGCTTAAAAGTCCTGTCTGAAGCATGGTCATTACCAGCGGAGTGCTTAACCCCCTTAAGGGAGTAGAGGGAGCAATGCAATGGGTGGGGAAAAAAAGCTGAGCTGAGACAGGCTCCAAATCTCTTTCCTGTAATGGTATAATATCCTCCTACACAGTCTGATTGTGTCTGCTGTTCTCACCACTCTGGCTCTTAACCAGGTCCAAATGCATGTCCTGAAAACAGCTGTTGGAGTCACCTGAGTCCTAAGAAGGGACCGATAGCAATACAAACATATCAGTTTAACTTTGGATGAAGAGGGGCTTTCAAAGAACAGCGGTAAACATTTAGCAGCTTAAATACCGTTTGAAATCGCTGAGCAGTCTTCCAACTGCGTGAACTCGCTCAGACAGCGAGAAAATAGGAAAATGGAAAAGTTTGCAACTTCAGTTTGCATAATGTCATAGGGTTACAAGCTCATCTAACAAAAGCATACAAAATAATCAAAGTAGTTTTTGGTAAAAGCCCATTTCGTTCTGTAGTTTCACAAATCTTATTCAAGTTATTACACAATCTCCATTGTTGTGCACCCTTCAAAGTTACAGAACACATGACAACTCTTTTATGCTTTAGTGAACTACAAAGAGTCTTGCAGTGTATGGCATTGCTGAAAATGTTATATCACACACTGCACAGAGAAACTCGGAGCTAAAGCTCTCTCAGCACAGACAGGCCAATAAAAACAGCCGAGCAGAGTTCAGGGACTTGGAGTGAGATTTTGTGCTGGCTAATTTGTTCATGCACTGGGGAGAGGGAAAGGAAGCAGATGGAGCTGTCATTAAGAACAATGACCAGCAGCTGTCTGCCCTGTTCGACACACTCAGACCCCTGACCTGGTGCTGGCTATGTCCTGGAGTCCCTGTGAATCCTGTAGATCAGAATTACGACTGAGTTTGTAACAAAGTAAAGACGACATAGATAGCAAAAGTTATCAAAAGTTATCTGCAGGCGTTCGATCTCGACTCAATGCAGTGGGAGATTTTGTAACATGATAACCATAATTTTGTTTCTGGACAAAAAAACAAAAAACAACCCCTCTCTGAAAGCAGTTTGTGGAATTATTCAAATGTTTTTTATCTTTTTAATACAACAACAATCTTTTTCTTTGCGTTACTTTTAAAGCTCTGTTATTATTGGCTGCTACTGAAAGGTGAAGATGGATGATGATGGCTTTGCCCACGTCTGTGTGCCTGTGTCTGTTTGGTACTAAAATATCTCATGAAACACTGGCCAAATTTTAATGAAACTTTCAGAAGTAATCATTGAACATACATTTACACCAGATTAACGTTTGGAGTCAATCCAATTCAAGATGACCGCAACAGCTAATTGTCATTAGCCAACACCAAAATGGCTACAACTTAGTTTTACAAATATTGAGCTACAACTTGATGTGGTAGTAGCTGCATGTCCTTCACAGCACATACTCTGATGTTTTTATGATGTTTCATGAGATGGTGCATAATTTTATTTTCAAGGTTTGACCAAAAACGGCTACAACTCTTAGTCTGAAACTGGCTTGGGTGTATTTTAGCAAGCACAGTCATGATAAAAATCAAGTATGCCTTCTTTTCAATTTTAAGTTTTTACGCAAAAGACTTGGTACAAAATTCTGGTTCCTAACAGGACAAAATAAGCAAAAGACAACCTCAGAGGAACAACACAAAGCTTCAAGTTGTGTCATTAAACTTAGCCGACTTGCTGTCTGAAAACATCCATGAGCATCGATGCAATATAGAAGAGGATCGGTTACAAATATTTCTATATTTAAATTAGATTATACAAATGTTATTCCAATGCATATAAACTATACACTGTGTGAGTGAGATGAGGAGACAGCAGGCCTGAGCTGCTCTGTTTCTGATGGGTACATTGCTCCTGTCATCCAACCGAGATTTCACGCTCATCTGACTCCGGAGCTCCTTCCAGGCCAGTCTGCCTCGCTGTCGCTCTCTGCTTACTTAATTTCTCTATTTCTCTTTGCTTACTGGGCTGTCAGCCCAGCCAAAGTCACATTAAGAGATAAGAGTGGGAGGAGAAGGGAGACCAAATACCAAACGCATTAGGGTTATTAATCAACATTAACAAATGTGAGGGAGAGACCGCAAATTTGGAAAAACACAAGCACGGATGGGTGCATTTATCAAGGTGACACATTAAAACTCGCATTTACCAAAACAAAAAAAATACCACAATGTTTCTTCTGGTGCGTTGCCAAAGGCAGGAAATAAAGTGCAACAGCAGACGTCAACATTTGTTTGATGGTCGGGAGTTGCACGTTGGAGTAACAAGAACGAATAATGCTTCATTACAGAGAATGATCTTGACATTTTTTTTCCTCAGAAATTTCCTGGAATGTGATTGATTTTTTTCCCCCCTCTTGAGTATCGGAAAAAGCTTAGACTAATGGCTGATGGGACTGATTTTTTTGAAAGGCTCATCAAACAGGCCTACTTTCTGTGATATACTGACCTAAAGACTACTGGTGGGAGAGCCATTTAAAATGAAGAAACAGACATTTATGTTGTTTCTACACTGATAACTCTACATTTATGTCACATTTTGGGGTAAGAACATCACATTTATGTTTATTCTTTTACAAACAATACATAACTCTGAAATTATTTTGAATACAAATAATGTGTTTTGGTACAAAAATCTTCAAAATGGAATAATTCCATTTTCTGTGCGAGGTTTTGAACCAAATATGAAGTTAGTTTTAATTAGTATTAATCATTACTCAATAAATGGAGATCGTCAATCTGTGAATAAAACTTCTGAAACATCAGTCAGCCTTGTCACTTTGGAGCTACCTCATAATCATATGCTGAAAAAAAGATAAGAGGTCCATCCAAGTTTTAAGTGTCTCATGAATATTTCTGAGTCACATTGGTTTTTAATGTCCACCATGAGACCCACCACTCTGGAGGACAGATGATGGCTCCACCTGAGCATGTGTGTGTGTATGTGTGTGTGTATGGGAGTCATAGTTGGAAGAAACAGATGATGGAAATGTCTTTCAAAATGAGTCTTTTTGTATTTCTAATTAGTAACCTCTCTGACACCACTGACACTGCTGTCAAGGGCCTCAGCGACTGTGGGAGAGGGGGGTCAAATGTCCTCAAGAATGACAAATGGGACTTTTTCCATCTTTAACCCCTCTGAGTTGATAATATGAGGTATTCATCTTCTCAACAGGACTGGTCAAAAAGCTGAAACTGCTCTCTACGAATGTGATATTAGGTGGAAAGCAAGAACTTTTACATCCTTATTCTTGTATCAACTGTGGTTCTACAACACAGTGGAGCACATGGCTAAAACATTGAATAATTTGTTTATGAATGTGTAATTTGTCATGTGAAACCAGCAAAACCCTTACTTGAAATTATTACAGTATATTATTATTATATTATTTATAAAAAAAACAATATAATGTTGTTAATATCTGAAAAAGGCAGCAGCTAAACAGTTAAAAATATATAAATATACCACAAGTTTGTTCAGTTTGTTTCAAAAGAGTTGGGGATCAATAATTAAAAACAGGAAAATTATTTTTAGTCATTTGTTCTATGGTAACATTTAGCTACTCAGATATAATAATTTACATCACTTAAAGCCTTTAAACTCAAAAAAATCTAAATTTTTTTCTGTTGTTTCTTTAAATTACAGCACCAATAATAAACAGGAAAGTTTTCTGGACTCTTCTATTCCTCTTTGTGTAACTGTGTCAAATCGATTGTTGGTATGTTGCATATTTGGAAAAAACCTGCTCTAACCTTGGTGTCCATATTGAGGTCCTTGAGGTCCATAGAGACCAGCAGGGCCACTCTGGGAGTACGAACCCATACCGGGGTACATCGAACCCCCGGGGGATGGGTGGGGGGACATAGGAGGTCCAGACTGTGGGGATGCAAACTGGGAGCCTGACTGGTTTCTCTGCATGCCGGACACGAAACCTGAAACACACGAACAGACAGAAAAGGCGAGGTGAACGTTTTGCTTTTCAAAACTCTCCTGTACTGACTGTAGCCACGTGGTGAACTTTCACCCTTTAACTTGTAGATGCACTTTGATGAGTAATACATCATGTAAAGGGTATTAGCCAAAACATACAGGATGACAAGTAAAAGGATCACTCAACATTAATAAACACACAGAGAGCACTGACTGAATGTTTTTGTTGGCAAAAGCCCAGGTCAAGTACACACCTGCCCGCAAAGATGTATGTAACCGCAAAAGCTGAGTGTACATATGAAAGAGTGGAAATGCTTGAGGTAAAACATGAGCTCCACTCTTCACAGAATAGTTACTGATTTGACCATGGCTACTGTGTTATTCTAAGCCGTTCTGTCAATAGACGTGTCAAAGCCTCTCAGGCCCAAACTCGCCTGCACCATTCAAATTGACATTTGGAGCGATCCTCGCCTGGGCTTCGCTCTTTCAAGCTGAGCCATTCGTTTTTTAAAACCCACAGAAAGGTCTCCCAATCCACCGCGAATGAAGAAAGGTCGCTGGACGGCCATTGAGGGAAGAGAGAGGCTGTGTGGGTGTGGAAATGTGTGAGTTCAGTGTTGCAGATTAGGTGTAAATGGATTGGGTCTGCTCGACTGTAAACTTTGATGGCTATCCGCTTTGTTGAATGAGAGCACGCAGGCCGACTCTTTAGTGAGTTCAGGGAAAGCCAAAGCCGACGCTCGAGTAATTCTTTGTTTCTGCTAAGAGAGCAGGAGAAAATGGGAGGATAGAGGAGGGAGGCAGAAGTTTTAAAATGCTGTTAAGTTTATGATTGCGTGCACATCCACGCAAATATGCATATTTGCGTTTTTGGGTGTGCGGCATGGAGATAAAGAAAGAGAGCAATAAATGCTCAGCATGTTTTTGTGTGTGCGGAAAAAGAGACGAAGGCCAAGACATAAAGAGAGGCAGTGAGAGAGAAAGTGTGTGTGTGGGAGGGAAAGAGTGCAGCAGAGGGAAAGAGCGATTGGGGCCTGAAAGTGCTTAGGCTGCGAGTGCTGGGTTTAAGGAGCGAGGACATTATTGTAATGTTTTGCTTCCATTAGGGTAAGGGGATTCTGGGAGAGAAGGAGAAAAAAATACAGAGTGTAATACCGCACTTTAAATTGCCTGGAAAATGGATGGGGAGAGAAACATTGTGCAGACAGTGCTAAAAGCAAATAACACATTCAAGGATTTTTCTCCCTCTCTTTGCTTCGTTCCCTCAACACACACACACACACACACAAACATAAACCTCTCTCTTTCAGGCTAAGCAAATGGAGCTCTCAGCTGGACAACAACAGGCAGGCGGGAAAGCACGCGAGAAAAAGTGGAGGGGGGAAAAAAAGGGACAGTCAGTGGATTTATGAAAATGAAGAGTAGAGAGAGGCTCTTAGGGAGGCCAGCACTTGAGCAAAGTGGGGCGTGCAGTTTGTGTAGAGGACGAGAAGAGGAAAAAGAGAGAAGGGGGGTTAATCCTTGGAAGAAAAAAACAGCATAAACAACAGCCGGCCCTGTTAACCATGGTCTGCTTCCCTGGACTGGGCTGAGGGGTTTACAGGCATTAGAGAGAAGCATTAAATCTCCAACTTGATTTCATCATGTTGGGAAATAACCTTTTACAGTGCCTCTCTCTCTCCCCGTCCGTCTTCATCTATCCTCTGCCTTTGTCTCCTTGTGATTTTAACTGCTCTTTGGTGGGTGATAGAGAGCAACCATCGTGGTCATTCCATTAAGGCTACTTCCCAGTCTTTCAGGCTTTTTGCAGTGTTGTGTGGATGCAGGTCTTTTTTTCATATGAACAATTTTACCGTTTTTAGTAATACACGTGAAGTAGTCGTAATTGCTGAAATCAACTTCCAGTTTGGCCTTTTGGGTTCATGTAACAAACCTTTGGCAACCCACGCGTGCCAAAACAAATTTAAACAAAGTCCCGGAGAAGTTGGCTGAATGTTGACTGCTATTTGTTTTTTTTTTTTTTACTAAACCACAACTTTTCCTTTATTATGACGTTGGCAACACATAAAAACCTATTCACATGTCATATCTATAAGTAATTGTGTCTGGTTTGGTTTGTTCCCCAGCTCAGTTTATCCCACAAGTATCAAATAACGAACATACTAAAGGTGAAGTTTACTGTTGTAAAGTCAGTAAACTCTTTTTATTTAATCAGTAAAGTCATGTTTTTGTTTTGTTTTGAGAGTTTTGAACTCAACGTCCTCATACCGACTAAATAAAACCTTTCATTACAGCCTCTGTTATTCTCTAAACTTAGCCAACGTACAATTTTTGTTTGCTCTTTGGCCTCTAATCTTCATGCACTCATCGCTGGTGTGGAATGTGGAAAAACACATTGTTTTCATCTGAAACTTTTACTGCAATGTGGATTTTTTTATTGCAAACTGTGTGTGCAGAATACAAGAAATAGCAACATATGTAGTGGTTTATTTAAGAATTTGTCTGCAAGTCCACACACAATCTGGTTTTGCTTGCAGACTTGAAACCCTCTTTATCTCCTGCCAGATATGGCAAAACATCAAGTCCTTGATCCTGGTCATTACTCACATATACACTACATGGACTTACCTCTCTCCTGAGCCATAGGTGAACGTGTGATTGGCAGATGGGCCCCATCTGGTCCATTTCCAGAGTTCTGTGGGGTCATCGTTGAACCTGTAAAGCAAACAGCATCAAAGTTCGAAAATTCAGATTCATTTGACACACGTTCTATTGCAACAAAAGCTGTCATGAGAGAAGAAAATGTTTATCATAAACTGAATTCTCTCTTTGTTTGAAAGTGAGGTCAACAGAAATTTGATTTATATTTACTTTCCATCTGTTTTGCTTGAAAATGGCAGAAAAGTGCACAAAATGATGTAAACAATCAAGCCCTGAAGGACCACTTTTTGTTTGTCTCTGGATTTTTTTTTCAATGGCACATAAGTTACTTGGTTCAGAAAGTTTTCAGTCATTTCAGTGACAAAAGTAAAAGAATGATTTTGGATAGAAAGTCTGATGACAAAATCAGCCTTTGCAGACTCGCATAAAGCTATGTGGCTCACCATTAGTTAAATGACAAATGCACCACAAGAGGACACATCAAGACATTGGATCTAATGTCACTTCTTTGTGTAAGCATTAAAACCAGAGCGGCCCCCTGCAGTAAACCAGGGCCATTTCAGGATCATTGATTCGGCGGTCATTGCAAGTCTTTGGGCTGCAACTGCTCCATCGAAATCCAATAGTGAGTTGAGGGTCTGATCAGGACAATGGCAGACAAAGAGTAAGGTAGATTGATTTGGCCCAGAGGAAGGAAAGAGATGGCAAATTAACCTTTTATCTTAGGATTTAGACAGGAATCAACAAGGAGAGGAAAGGACAGGAGGACTCCAAAGCAGCACTGTTGGTACAGGGCAGTGGTTCAGGTGAACAACTCAGTATTTAATATAATTTAAATGAAATGCAGAAAGCCAAGACATGAGAGATATGTAAATGTTTAGTATGCATAAAAATATACGCCTGAAGTATTAGTTACGAAGTATAGTTAGGGTAATGTATATTAATAATTTATTGCTACAATATCCTTAAATCTCAATGAAGATAAAGCCCTTCTACAGTAGAAGAAACAATTTCTATTATTCAATCACTCAGGAGAATCTGTGCTATTTGAAGATGTGAGTTCACATATGTGTGTATGTGTGCATGTGTGTCTGTCCACACCAGCAGTAATACATGACTGGAGGTGACACACTCTCCACATAAACAAACCCAATTAAGTCAACATAATTGCTTTGCATAAAAATGCATAAACAACATTTCCATCTATCCGCCGCCCACTCACACTCAAGCGCGCACAAACAAGTAACATGCACAGACGTTAAAGTAATTGCACAAACAAGTGTAAATAAACCCACTAAAGCACACAAGAAAGCACATGTAAGAGCACAGAAGCACAGAAGATATGTACTGAAACATTTGCACGCGCACACGTACACATTCACACACGCTCACACAGACCCCCTGCCTCACACCTGAATAGCTCCAGCGGCGCTGCTTCAAAGAGAGAATATTCGATTAGTCTGTCACCATGTTGCAGGAGAGAATGGGAAATATTAGTATGCAAACGCTGAAGCAACTATGAGATAACACGAGAAACACGGCTACGTGCTTTTAAGTGTGTCTGCATGAACGGTGAAACATTATTCTAATGCAACGCTTTAATAAAAAATACAGCATTACATTTAGCTCTGCATAGAAAACTAAAAATAAGTTTAAAGTAAAATAAGTCTTAATATGGAGTGGCTCTACATACTATTTGATCCAATTCATCCAGTTGGAATATCATTCATTTGGGACAAGAAGTTGAAAGGTATTCATTCAACTGCTGAGCCAGCTGTACAGAATGAACAAAGTCCAAGTTACGAACATGCAGGTCACCCCAGTAAGACCCCCTGATCGTATATTAGCCTTGCCAAAGGAAGAGCTACAAGTCACTGATATAAAAACAAAAAAGCTCCTCACAATGCATATAGGATTTCTTTCCAGGTCTATCACCCTGACACTGAGCGTCACAGCCACTTTACAGGATGAAAGGTCCGGGAATATTTCAAAGAGATAAAGACAGAGATAGATAAATACTTTATTGATCCCAAGGGGAAATATGACACCAGGTGATGAATGATGAATTGAATGTTCTAGGATGCATGAGCTAAATATGGAACAGTAAGAAGAGGAGGAACTTTTGTGACAGGATAAGCCCCTGCAGGGCATGCACCAAAACAGATCGAAGAAGTGGCTGATATCAAGAAATCCTAACCTGTGGTTAAAGAAGGTTGGACTAAAGGACAGCATGGTGCCACAAAGAAGATTAAAAAAAGGATCTTCAATACAAGATAGGACCCCAGGTGCAGATGTACAAAGACGCCCAAAGCTCAGCAGTTCAGCACATAAAAGCAGGGTGTAAGATGTGAATAAACAGAATGCCATGCCAAAAACTAGTCTACAGTAAAATGTGTGCTGACAAAGAGTATGGGGAAGACCCAAAATCAGAATGGGAGACACCTCCAAAATTGGTGGAGAATCACAGAGCTAATGGTGCATTCCATTTGTATTTAAAAAGATAAAATTTCAGCATTTCAAGTCTGAAAAAAACCCACTGAAACCCCCCTCGAAGTCTGTCTCCAACTTGAAAGTTCACTTCTGTCAGTTTGTATCTCATTAAATCAGTCACACAGCACTGTGCTACCTTTATTGGAAAATTTGTTGCTACAGTGTTTAAATGGATGAAATGCAGAAAAAACATATAGGCTTTTATTACTAATAATAGTTAGCCTAACCAACCAGACAAACTATAAAAAAAAGAAAGAAGGGACAGACGTAGTGACCCTGAGAAACAACATCAACAACAATAAGAAACAGGAAAACCTGTCGATAAACAAAGAGTTGAAGAATGAAATAGAGAAGTTGTAGGAAGTTAAATTTGTAGTGGTGCCAGTGTTCCTCCAAACACTCGGGGCTGTGACAGACACAAAATTCTGTTATATTGAAGTGGGCTGTAATGCTAAGCATCATGTGTTTGTGTGCCTGACTGAAGCCTTAGGTGTGAAGGGTCATGGCTGCTTGTTGAGGGCAAATTTGCCTGCAGCCCAAGATCAGATGGAGCAGTAGTCGGGATGAAGCATGCCAGCAGCAGTTTGCTGATCCCTTTAACTATAGAAATCGAGCATACGATAAAGGCTAGCCTTTGCATGTGTGAGTGTGTGCAGCGATATATGCCAGACACCTGCTCTGCTGTCAGACTCTGTTTGCCAGGAAGGCAGAGGAGGAGTGGCAGGAGCTTGCTCTGCATGTGTGTGTACACTCCTGTGAAGGTAGGAACAGGGAACAGTGCCCTCTATGCTCCAATAATTCCAGCATATCGCCATGTGAACTGTCACCAGAGATGAAGATTCTGCACAGAGGTGTGTGCATGTTTGTATGAAACAGAAAGAGTTCATTAAGATCGAGAAAATGAAGGATTAAAACACACAGAGGACCTGTCTGAGAAAAGAAAACTGAAAAACAGATGTTTTAGTATAGTTAATGACAAGTAATCCTCAACCTGCTCCCTTCTTTCTCTCCAGTAAATGGGTAAACTTTGTAATTATTGCACAACCAATTACTGTGCAAACAAAGCCTCTTCTCACTTTTTCCTCCCTTCCCTTCCTTTATCCTCTCCTCTTCATAATTTTTAACAAGGTGCCATTAAATAATTATGTCCGAATAAAACAAACAAGCTCCACAGTGAGTCCTGGCACTTTTAATCCACACCATTAATAATTCATGGGCTGGATCTTTTGACGTGCAGTTCTTCTCCGTGTGCTGCCGAGTGAGGAAAAAGGAGAGAGCTAAATGTCAGCAGGAACTGACTGGATACCTTTCTCTGCCTGCAGGAAAAAAAATGTCTTTGCTAACTATGAATAAAAATGTAAAACAAATAAATATTATGGAAATGATTCAAAGATTGAGGAGCCAGAGCCAATAAACTGTGTAAAACAGTATAAAAGAAACAGACATCTTTTCAGTTTTGTTTTTGCTTGATTTTTAAAGCTGTGTTGCATTACTATTAAATCTGAAGAAGGAATATTTAAAAAAAGACAAGGTCCTCAACACCAGAGCAGCCATCCTTACAGGCAACCAGTATTAATATTAATGACTACGGCTATTTATAGCACCATACTTAACAAAAAGTAATTATAGGCCTGATAAACTTAAGTACATAATTAATTAATTACAATGTAGTTTGTTAATGATAAACTGCACATATTAACATGTAAGAAATTTAAGTCATGTGGAATTTGCTGTGATGTTTTATGTTAAATTGTGTCTCTCGCCTTATTTTTAATTGCTAATTCATCTCATCAGGTTTTGACTTGCTCCAAAAAAATAAAAATAAAATAAAAATGTGTGTAAACATGGCTATAAGGATGTGTAAGGTCATCACACTCATTTTGTATTTTTCCTTAAGAAAACCCTGTGGGAAAGGTGTATTTTTTCTATTTTCCCTCATACATGCTTATGATTTTTACAGCTGTCCTGATTTTGAGAGTGAGCAAACTTTATACTGATTTAAATATTTATACTCACTTTCTGTGCAACAGGTGGTGATATAAACCCTAACCACCTGGCCACACACTTCTACTGTAAATGCAATATATATATAGTCCTTTGTTAAAAAAATATCTCGATATGAGTTTGTTAGTGTTTTGGGTGTTTTTAAAGACCCATTATTCAGTTTTTATTAACTTGTTAGTTTAAGTAGTTTGTAATTGGAGCATTAGTGTATTTTCCACCTTTGTGTAATTTTCTGTTTTTTTGTACTTTTTTAACTGTGAGAGTATGCATGCTTGAAAATGTTCTCAGTTCAAGGCTAGGAAACTCTGCTTTTGGTGCATTTTTCTGACAATACCAGCCTCTCTGAAGGCATTAGATTAGAATTTGCACACGTAACATCCTGTATCCCACTGCAGCTTTATCTCTTGTCCACAATTTTATCTATTTATGTAAGAAAAAAAAATAGTAAGTAACACTTATATATACTGTATATTCACTTGAAAATGTTGGTCTTTAAAGATGCAATGGGTTTTTATTTTTTAATTTAGCCTATTGCAATTAACTTTTTCCTTTTTTGTTATTGTCATACATCAGAAGCGTTGATTTAAAAGTTTGACCTTAACACTGCCATGTTGGGCATGCCCTGTTGATTGAGTTTTAGAAAGATGAGCCACGCTGCACAAGAAGCATAAAAATGTGAGAAAGGTAGTGCTTTTAGGAATGCAGCTGAAGAGTCAAATAACTAATTTCCCTCATTGTGAAAAGCCACTTAGCAAACAGCCATTTTCGACTCTTTCCACTTGATACAAGGAAGCGAGACCGAAAGTAATGAGAGTTTGTTGCATTTTTGGAGATAATGCTCCTCAGTAAAAACCACACTTTTAATTTCTCTTCCACAAGGACTGCTGAGGCAACCCTGACTCTCCTTTGAAGAGAGCGAGTGTGGTCTTTGAAGCTGTTTTTCATCACCGTTTCAAACGCAAACGGCGGTGAAGTTCAAAGCCGAGGGAGAACACTTATGGCCGCATTTCTGTTTTGTTTCAGGGCTCTGGGAATAAAAAAAAAAAACTAAAAAAAAAAACTTTAAGAGCTAGGTTTGTGTGTGTCTGCGTGAGTGACGTTGATGAAGAAAGATCAGCCAAATGTTCAATGACAGGACTTATAATTGCTTATGAAAAAGCGGTGCAGGTGTGTTAGCTGTCATGCGTGTACACACTAAAGTATAGCACACTAAGACAGTGAAGTTTTTGTTTGCGTGAATACACACTGCTTGCGTGGACACACACACACACACTTACACACATGTTTTGAGTATTTCTAAGAAAAACAGACCCCCTGAAGCACTGAGGGCCATTTTGGATAAGTGAGGTAAGTGTGGTGAGCACTAATAGTCTGGCATAGAAGAGAAGAGAAAAGGCTGCTTCAGCACCATCTCCTAATACAACCCTCAGGCTATAGATGCACACACACCTGCACCACCCAACAGACACAAACACAGAGGTAATACCCCCTATTTGCCGTGTCTTTAGGGGGAAGAGGCAGATAAACAGCAGGCTCCAATAACGGTGGTTTAGATCTCAATGGGTGCGAGTGAATGCTTCTCCAAGCCGGGGGCTAATGCCAGTTAACTCTCCCTGTGGGGGGACGAACATGGGCCTGCAGTGGCTCGCAAAACAAGCGCTCTCCCAAGATCCTCATTACTTCCAACGCTGAATAGCAACTGTAAGTAAAGAAAAAGTGCAGCTTAAGCTAAAAACAGAAGGAGAGGGAGCGATGAAGCGAGAGAAAGCATGAAAATAGGTGTTGGGGAGGGAAAATAATTGCACACTGTGCTCCGGTTAGGGTTTTCCAGTCGGACAGAGTTAGAATAGGATTTCTCTAAAAGGCTAACGCAGCAAGCTTGTGCTTTTTCCCTCGCCTGTTTTAGCCAATGGTGTGTTTTGTAAATATGCTATTTCTTCGAACAGCTATCAAGAGAAAAAGGAATGCAAAAAAAAAAAAAAAAAAAAGAGGGGGGGTGAAAGTTGGGAAGATGGTGGTGTGGGTGGTGATTTGTGTTTGGGAGGGAGAAGACAAGAAAGCAGGACACAAGAAGAGGGAAAAAGAGCTGGAGGAGAGATGTGAAGAAATGAGAGGGAGGCGCAAAGACAGAGATGTGGATGGAAAATTCTGCCTTGTTCCTCTGTGGGAAGCCTGCACCAGAGCAATGCTCTGAGCGAATAAAGCAGAGACAAACAGCGATGGGGACGAGAGGGTGGGGACGAGGGAATGCAAGACACAAGAGGGAACAGAAGAGAAAGCAAGCATGTTAAAAATAATGAGAGAAAGAGAGGAGGACGGGGACAGCCAGAGGCAGTGTTCCCACCACACAGCCTCTTAGGGAGTAGTGTGACAAGAAAACTCGCCATGTTCCTCACACCCAATGCTGCAAAAACACACAGAAACACTCATCTTCACCCTCTGCTGTTGCCTTCCTGTAACTTTCACCACAAGCAGGAGAAAAATTCAAGTTTTAGTTGAACGTCCCTGTGGTGTTTCCTTTTCTTAATAAAAATGTGTTTTCTCTGTCACCAAGGATGTTGTTTACTGACACTGTTTTTCCAAATGGCCTTCTTCAAGAAAGTCCAGTTCCTTCATGTGTCTGTGCTTGACCTCTGACCCCAGGTCGGAGGAAGAGCAGCACAATTGCACTTGCTTTTATTACCAAAAACAAAAATTGACTGCAATCCAAAGGCTAAGCTGGGGGATGATGAAGGAGAACTAATTTAAAGCCATTTGGAAGAGTCTCGTACATTGAAGCACCCTTTAGCTACTAAAATGGACAGGTCCAACCTTCTCTCCTACCCTTCCTCCTTTCTCTCTCTTCAACTTGCTCTGACCTCTCCATCCTTTTCCGGGGCCCCGGAAGCTCTTGAAGCGAAGCGCAGATAAACAGCTTAAACTCTCCAGAGTGCTCGCCCGCGAGCTCCATTCACCTTATTAGAAGAAAATAAAAACTTGGAGGGGAGGTGAGAAATGGAAAAGAGAGAAGAGGATCGAGGAGGAGGGAAGAGGAGGCAGGCAGTGTTAGCTGGACCTCCAAGGACTTTGGTGTGAAACAAAGACTGAAAAAAAAAAAAGGAAGAATAGAGAAGTGTATTTGTGATTTCCTGCAGCAGACAGAGTAAGCTGGGTTGTGTCCTCTGTGGAAATTAGTAGCTGCACAATGTGGAAAAATAAAGCAGTTTGGTTTTCAAAGGTAGGGAGGCACACAGGCACAAATGTGTCAACACAGACGAATGAAAATATCACCAAAGACTGTACATAAATCTGAAAAAGGCAGTTTTAGTCTAGTCGACTGAATCAGTCAGGGATATGAGCCTACAAACAAACTGAGGCATTCACTTACACTGTTTAAAACTATATGGACAAAGCAAAGCTTGATTGGAAAAGAATTAGATGAAACATAGTGTCATGTTGATTTTAACCACTTTAACCTTTAAAAATTTGGAAATAAATGCTTACTTTGTAAGTGACTTTCATAATGTTTAAATCAAGTAGGGTGCATGAATGTGCCTTGCATTTTGTAACCTAATAGAGATGATTTGCACAGCACTGCAACAAGCATCAACCATTTTGTATTCTCAGTCATCCAGGTCATGCTCCAAAAGAAGGTAAATGTGACTCTTTTTCTTTTACCTCTAATCTAAAAAAAATGTTCAGTTCTGATCAAAGATTAAAAATCTTAGGCTTATAAGTTGTACTAAAAGAGGTCGTTTGAGTCATGTTAGTCACAAGCCCATTCATCAGAAAAACAACAATGTATGAAGTGTTTTAGTCACATGTTTCAACTTTTCACATTTTGAAAAGAGGAGACCGATGCTTCTATAGAGAAGAGAAAGAACATGAAATGGAAAAACAAAGGGGTGGCCTCAGGTTTCACAGCCTTGACTCGACTCCACAGGTGGTTTCTAAACCATTTACACCTGGAAATGTGACAAAAAAAGGAAGTCCAGTTGACTTTATTCAAGCAGTTAGAGTATAGATGGAAACAGAAACATCTTATATTTCTAATTAAATTATGTCCTCTGGAGAAAACACAAAATTAAACGTCTGCTATGTCTGAAAAACTGAAATGATTTAGACTTACATATCAACTTCCACATTACGTTCATAAGCTGTTCTGTTGTGCTAAAAACACACAGCCTTTTATATTTTTATTGTTTTTAAAGGAAATCTCAGTCAATGCTCCTGTTATATACAACTAAAAATATATTTTGGGACATGACAATGATTTGGGGCTGCGTGGAAAGTGTCAAGGAAATTCTACTAAAAATATAGCAGACCAGCTAAACATTTTAAATTGGTTATTTAAAAGTTATTTTAATTTAAGTGTAGTAACATTTCTGGATCTGTGTCTGGAAACATTATTATTTTCATTTTTTGCAGTGGTGAAGCTTGTTGTGGTATTTCCCTCTGTATAGTCTTATCTTCTCCATGTTATCAGTAACAATGTTCTGGGCTGATGACAGCTAAGTTTCTGTGCTGTGTTTGTGTGAAGTTTGATGTAATATGTATCAGATTCAGCCTGGTAATGGATACGTCTTCGACTCATTTTTGGGGAACTGACAGTTCTACTAAGGCTGACAGGAAATGATGCTGCGCTGACAGGCAGTACCTGGAGACAACTTGTCAAACCAGAGCATGTACACACTCAAACCAAGCTGCAAACACTGTTATCTCCACATGGAAATGTTGAGAAAAATACAGTTTTAGAGCTCCAAACATGTGTACATTTTTAGTAGTCCTGCCTGCAGATTCTGATACGAACTTAGAGAGTGTTACAAAAACTTTTTCAGGGATTTTGTGCTCTGACTTCAGCTCTTGGTAACTGATGGCGTATTTTACACTGGTGTTCCCATTTCAGCACTCCATCTGTTTAAATGAGGGACAAATGTCCCTTTTGTTGTCTCTGACGTCTCACCGGAGAGGGAAAATATTTTGAGGATGCTTTGAATTGCTTGAAAGACATCGAAAGGTGGAAGGTGTGTGTGTTTTTGTGTGTGTGCACGTACGAGATAGAGAAAGAAGGGTGTGGGGGGGAACGTTGGCGGTTGAGCAATGTGATTTCTGCTCGACTGTCACAAATCTAGCGCAACAGGAAAATCAATTTGGCCCTGTGTGTGCCTTTTTGGCTCCGGGAGAGAATCCAAATAGCGAGGCGAGGCCCGGATAATGTTACAGTGTATTGGATTTGCTTCATGGAGAGACAGACAGGAGGAGGGAGAGGGGGGGAGAGAAGAGGAAGAGGAGGAGAAGCAAGGAGACGAGGGAATCACAGGCTTTCTGTGGCGCTCCGACAAGATAGATTTGTGCAAGTGAATGGGTGTATGATAGGCTGGCAATCTGTCAGCATACCCCTCTTTAACACTCTTAAAGTGCAACTCTCTCACACACACACACAGTCAAACAACACTGTCACTCATCCATGAGGCATACATACACAGGTAATTTATACGGACAACAATATATATGAAGTGTCAAACCATGAAATACATTTTTCACAGGTATATATGTTGTGCTGCTCTGTACGTTTCCCCTGGTTGCTTTCCGAGATATTTTCTTTTGTGTGTGTGTGTGTGCACATTTGTTTGACAGCCAGGTGAAAACATGACATAATGAAATTGCTCTCCTCTGACCGCTGTCAGGGGGAACGTGTGTGCTCATCCATGTGACATGTCGCATCACTCCGGCGAGTGAGCCTGACTGGTGGCAGACTAACACACAAATAGATCCATATGTATGTGAGCACACAACCTCGGGAAGCTCGGAATAACATTCCTTCACATGCATTCGTCTTTTAATATGATTTTACCTCTAAACCAGCACTGTTCTTTAACTTGTTTTGCATAATTTAATGCTTTAATGGTGAGTGTTTGTGAAAAGTCTGTAAATCTGAAAACAAAACTGCATTACAAACATTTTATTAAAGGCCTAGCATTCACAACAGTTTTAATTCAAGGTGGCCACCACAGCCACGTCTCACAAGATGTGTTAATGCTCAGACTCTGTGTTCAAGATGACTCTCAGCTACAACATAAACTTTACCTCATTATGTGTAATTTTGAGTTTTGTATTGGCTAATGTTGATTAGCTGTGGCGGCCATCTTGAATCAGGTTAACTCAAAAAGGTGATCAGTAGTTGGTGTGCATCCAGTGATTTTTTTTTTTGGAGAGTTTCCTTCAAATCTATCCACTAGTTCATGAGATATTTTGCTAACAGTACATACAAATTAACACAAACATAGGTGAAAACACACAAGGTAAAACATATTGTTGCTCCACCTTTGCTTTCACCGGTGGGCGATAACAATATTTACAAGAAGTTCTTCCCAAACACTCTGAATTACACAATATGGACAGATTCAAGGCACAGTTCCAGTAAAGGACAAATTGGAGAAAAATAATGATAAATAGATAAATCTAAATAATTAAAATGCCAATGAAAGCAGCAAATTTGGACTGCGGTTGTGAAGCAGATCCAATTTAAGGAAATCCTGTGATTCCAAACGGCTAAATGGAGCAGCAGGAATAACAACAAGATATGTTGTGTTTTGATGTTTTTTTTCTCAACTGGAGCCAAAACTAATGCAGACCAGGTCTTCACACAAATGATCAGCTTGTTATTTGTCTGATTTGTCCTCACAGAACCCAAGTTGCTTTAACAGGATTAGCCTAAAAAAACAAACCGTTTCCTCACCGACTCATGCCTAAGTTAACTTGTGGTGAAGTGCTGCAAAGCGGGGAGTTAGTAATCAGATGTATGCTAACCACATTAGTTCTCCTGTGTCTCTCCAACGCTGGCTGCTCCTTGATCTAATTCAAACTGATTGTAGTACAGCCGCTAAAACATGCCAGATGTTACTCACTGCTCCATGCTTTATCACCATTTATTTGGCATGGGGGGGGGGGGGGGG